>NC_056728.1:1110462740-1110575240 GCF_019279795.1 Protopterus annectens | reverse complement strand
CTGAGCATATCTGGGAATTCCCACCCAGGTTCCTAACATAACTAAAGAAAGCCTTGTGATTATCCTTAGTGTCCTGTGCAATTTTTCTCTTGAAGCTGGCCTTACGATTTTATGAGTGCCCATAGTTTTTTGCTAATACTGATCAGAGATGCCTTCTCTTTTTGGGATTTTGCTCTATCATGTAGTAGCTTCCTCCTTCTATTGTATAGTTTGTTTATGGCTGGGGTCCACCAGACAGGATGTCTGCCTTTGGAGGATTGGGTCTTGGTTTTATATGGGATTGCATGATCCATGCATTCCTGAAGGTGTTCATAGAATGTGTTTATAAAGGATTCTGTGGTCTGGGCCGTATTTTCCACAGGCCCGGGGGCTTTGAAGGATTCCACCTCGGTTTTGAGGAGTGTGAAATTTGTTTTAGAGAAGTTTTTCACTGTGGTTTTCTGGGAAGGGGGTGGGGTCGGGGTGTGAATATCCAGTGAGATTAGTTTATGGTCTGATCTTACCAGTGAGGGATACACTTCTGGTCTGGAGCATAGAGTCCCCATGTTGGTGATGATCAGGTCCAGTATGTTTTCCCCTCTTGTGGGAGTGGTAACAAGTTGTTCCATAGCATTTGAGTTTATAAATTCTAGGAAACTTTGGGCTAGCGTGTTGGAGCTAGAGTAATGCTCCCAGTCTATGTTTGGGTAGTTGAAGTCACCCAATATAATGGTGTTTGGAGAGACCTTCATATTTTCCAGTGTTCTCAGGAAGGCCGAGTGGGGTTCCTGGGTTTGGGAGGGTGGTCTATAGCAGGCTATAAACTGGAAGGCAGTTTTACCCACTGTTAGTTGCACATGGATAGTCTCTGATGCTTTGTGCTGTGCCACCAACATGGAGGTGTGGGTATCTTTGACAAATATTGATACTCGCCCTCCTTTTGTGGTTCGGTCCACG
Source organism: Protopterus annectens (assembly GCF_019279795.1). NCBI lineage: Eukaryota > Metazoa > Chordata > Ceratodontiformes > Protopteridae > Protopterus > Protopterus annectens. The sequence continues at coordinate 1,110,574,304 of NC_056728.1, read as the reverse complement.
TTTTGGGGCCGAAAAGCATGGTATGAGGTATAACCTGGTAGTGCTGGGGTGCTCTCGGGAGCCTTGAACCAGGTTTCTGTTATTGCACAGATATCAATGTTCTCCATGCTAAGGAGAGTTTTGAGTGCATGCATCTTGAGGTTTAGACTTCTGGTGTTGAGTAGCATTACTCTTAGTTTCTTATCCCTTGTGTTACCTATGGAGGTGGGTTTGTCTTTTGAGCCTTGCCTAAAAAAGGCACTATGGGGGTAGCAAGAGCCTTTGCCAATATCCAAAAGCCCAGGGGTGACAGGTGCAAGCCGTCCCTAGCGAAACATCGTAGCTTGTCAAGCATGTCATCCCAGGCTGACAGGCATTGGATCCCATTTGAATGACACCAATACTTAAGCCAATTGTTGAAATTGATCATCTTGTCTTCATATTGTGGCATCATTCTTGGTGAGGGTAAGATGCTACTCAAGGTCAGGGTCATACCGGCCTAAATAAAACACCTCTATCAGTCCCGAACCCCGGACCTTGTACACACTAGACTGCATGAAGTACCACTAAGCCATGGTAAGCATGGTTTAAACTCACATTGAGCAAACCAGTGCTAAGTTATAATGCCTTCCATACATTTTGACCAGCTACTACACAGACAGGGACTAAAGCTGGAGGTGTCTCGATTTACATCAAAAATAAATATACCTCAAGACTGATAAAACAGAATGATGTAGTTGAGCTTCTCCATGTTCAAATCACCATAAGCAAAATCCTATACCACTTCCTTGCAAGCTATAGGTCTCCCTCTATGACCCATTAAACTCATAACTTGTATTTAAACTTATTGGAAACACTCACCATCCAGCCCAATACCATATACATGGACAACTTTAATTACCCACTATTAATTGGGACTCATATACGACACCAAACATATAGGTACAGAGATTCCAGGATTTTGTAAATACAAACTCCTTGGACCAAATTGTCAATATTGACCAGGGCCGCAAACATACTGGAGCTTATCCTCACTAATATGAGACAGCACTGCACACCCTCCTAGTATAATGTCTACTTTGCTAAGATCAGACCACAAAATGGTCTCCTTTGAAGTAAAAAATAAAACCCAGAACTCCACCTAACCTAGGAATGTTCAGAAACTACTCTAAGGTTAACTTCCTACTAGTAAGTAATAACCTGGCAAAATTTCAAGCCCCCATAATCCCAGAGAACACAGCTGCCTTGGCAGAACTGTTCACTGAAACCCTGTGCAGAGCACGTTACTAGCTGTATAAAGGTAGCTGTACCCACCAGGAGCAACTACAGAACTAACACAAAAAGCAAAACACCCTGCTGGAATCACACCAATAGGCTGTATAACAGAAAGTAGAAAATCATGGCAAAAATTAGGTGGTCTAGCACCAAGCAGGATAAAAGCATTCTCATCAAACTAAGCAAACAACTCAGAGGACAAATAAAGTCTACCAAAGCCAAATTTGAGGTACATTTAGCCTCTCAGGGCAAGGACAGCCACAAGGTATTCCTTAGCTATGTCCACAACCTCAAAGGCAGTACACAATTCTGCGCAGAGTTCATTTTTAATGGAGTCACCTATAGTGAGCCAGAAGATATATCAAACGTCCTGGCTGATAAAGTCAGCTCCAACTTTACCCCTCTCTCCCCCATCAACCTCCACTAAGGAAATACCATCAAATATAACTCCCCCTGCTGTCACTAAGGAACAGGTCCTCAATGCTCTCTCTAAGACCAAGAACACTGTATCAATGGACACAGACAATATCCCAGGATGCCTTTTAAATAGCATGAAACAATGAAACATGATCTATCAGGCCTTCTGGAATCACCTCTTAAATTTAGCCTTCAAACAGACTTTACACCTTACAAATGGCGAACAGCAACAGTCATCCCTCTACACAAAGGCAGACCATCTACAGACCCATAAGTCTCACTAGTCTCATATGTAAAGCCTTGAAAAGAATTACCATAAAATGATCAATAATGATGTAGGAAACCTCCAGACACTGAACCCAACCCAGTTTGGTTTTGTCAAGGGCAGGTCATGCCTACTCAGCCTGGTGGACATATTTGAAAAGGTCACCAATGCAACAAATGAGGGAAAATAGTTTACACTGTCTACCTTGATCTGGTCAAGGTATTTAACACAATAACTTACTCAGGCATTGTTGAGAAACTCAAGAGGTATAAACCCATATGTCACCCAGTGGATACCCAGCTGGCTCACAGAGAAGAACCAGGAAGTTAGAATTGGAGAGTCTTCCTTTATAAAGAGCTCTTTCACAAGTGGAATCTCCCAGAGACTGGTCCTAAGACTAATGCTTTTTGGCATTTACTTCTCAGAAGTCAAGGCCAATGTCAAGGGCCTCTGACTGAGCAGATTTGCAGATGATTGCAAATGAGGAGCAGTCATGCAATCCCCCTGCCAAAACTAATGTTCTCCAGAAAGGGCTGACACAGATAAATAATTTTTGTCAGAGTCATGGACTAACACTAAATGCCAGTAAATGCATAACTGTATCCTTCAGGAAGCCATCCACCCCTGGTAACTATCATATTTACAACACAGACCTAAGAGTCAACCCAGGAGTCAGGGACTTGGAGGCACACATAGACAGTAATCTAGCCTTTGACCATCATGTGTCTATAGCAGTGAGGAAATCATGCTAATGTTGTGCAACTTATAAAGAAAAATATGTCATATAGGTCCAAGGAGGCCCTTGTTCCACTATATTCAGTATTCATCAGACCTGTTATGGAGTACAATGCCTCGTTTGGTATGTACCTAACCAGACACATTCAACAATTGAAACGTCCACAGAAGAGACTCACTACAATACAGGGTGTAAATAACGTGCCCTCTGAACATCACTTTAAGGCTCTATTCCTGTATTCTGTCTCCTACATGCTGTTGAGGGGAGGTCTATGCATGGCATACAAGTCATTGACTGACCCCACTCTGACGGACCTCCTGCATATCCAAAAAACAAATAGCACCAGAATTACTTGTTCCGAAGACTTAAACCTTGCCTTTGAAATACATAGGACCTTGCAAGAGAATACCCCTTCTCTGGAACATGCTTCCCATCCATGTGAAGCAGAATTTCTCCCTAACTTAATTCAGGTGTAACCTGGACAATTGAATGGGGAACAGGAAATTCATCCCTGGTTTGGCAGCTATGTCTCTAATGGACACAGGCATTCTGTAAATTGTTCATCTCCCAGGCCCCTGCTTGTAAATGCTTCATCACTGAAGCCCCTGCTTACACTTATCAAGGGCAGCAGAATTTGTTTGTGATTTGGGCTGCATGAATAGGTTTAAAAAGGCCCTAGTGGCCATTAGCCTATAACACACCTATAAACCTATGAACTTATGAACCTATGGACCTCTCTACTAGTTGCATTCTTGAGGTTTAGAAAACAGCCATTACAGTGCTGTTGCACAGGGGTGGCCCAAATGGGTGTATATTATAACATCGAAGTCTTACAACTTCGAATGTTATAATATCAAACCCAGTGGAGTGAACGTTGGAAACAGCGAAGCTGCAGAACACTGAATACTTTCCTAGGGAAAGTACTCAGTGGGCCGTTTCTGCAGCTTCACTATTTCCTCGACTGTGGAGCGAAGGTTACGGACCGGGTTAAGGTAAGTGTGCGAACAAAGGTGAGTGTGCGATTGGGACCGGGTTAGGTGAGTTAGGGTTGGGGCGTGGGTCAGGTAAGTGTGCAACTGTGTGGACATGAGCATTAGTGTGGGGTAGGTGAGTTAGGGTTAGGGAGCGGGTAAGGTGAGTGTGCGATAGTGACGGACCTTAGGGTTAGGGTTGGGTTAAGGTAAGTGGATAGCTAGTGGTGTATGTACGGTTTAGTGTAGGGTATTGTGAAGTGTGTGTGTGTGTGTGTGTGGATTATTTATTTTGGTGTGCTTGTATTGTATGTATGTTTGTTGGAACAGCAAATTTTTTCCCTGGGAAAAAGTTTGCTATTCTGACTGTTCGGTTTTCTGGTGTTTTGCTCTACTGGGTTCAGTATTATAACATTCCAAGTTGTAAGACTTCAATGTTATAATATAGACCCGGCCCAACTTTGGGCCCTTGTAACTACAGACCCATTGGTCTCTCCAGCCTTATATGTAAAGCTATGGAGTATGTTATCTCAGTCCTGATTGATCTGGATATTGAGGGTCTCTGAACCCTGGACCATCATCAGTTTGGCTTTGTTAAGGGAAGGTCCAGCCTCTCTGACCCTATTGATTTCCTTTAAAAAGTTGTTGAAGCAGTGGATAGTGGTTGTGCAGTTTATACAACATGTCTACACCTGACTGTCATCTTTGACACTGTTTCCCATGTAGTCATTGTTGACAGATTTGTCCGTCTGAATGCTGATTCTTGTGTGGTGCAGTGGATAGTGTCTGACAGAAACCTTGTGGTTAGAGTCACGGGCTGCATTTCTGATGGCAAAGGAGTTGCCATTGGTATACCGCAGGACTCAGTGTTGAGCATTCCTCTGTCTGCCATCTGTTTCCCGGAGCTTCATGCCAGCACTCTTGGACTATGGTTGTCTGTGTTTACAGACAAACTGTAAATTGGGTGTTGTTATACAATCTTCCACTGGCTCATAGCTGCTCCAACTTGGAGTGGACCATGTTGACAGTTGGTGTAGTGACAAAGGACACAGACTGAATGTGAGCAGATGTTCAGTTTTGGTAAACAAAACAATTTTACATAACGTATAGGTGACATAACCCTCTAGTCCAACACTGTTGTAAGGGATCCAGGCATTCTTGATTATTCCTTATCATTTATCATGTTTCTGTAGTAGTTCAAAAAGCCTTCTATGTGGCTCATCTAATTTCCAAAAGCATGCCATCTACATCCAAAGAAGTCCCCTTTACTCATATCTCAACAGACACATTAATAAATACAATGCACCTTTTAGCAAGTGATTGTCTAAACATGTCACTCAGCTTAAGAAACCTCAGAGATTCAGTGATCAGAGGCCTCATAAGTCTTTGTTATTGGGACAGACAGGAAGCCCTCTCTGTCTCTTGATAGTTTTATTGAGATTCCTCCATGGGGATCTTTGTCTAACCTTTTGAGCTATGGGGGATGCAGCCATCTTTGACTTGCTGCTCTTTGCAGAACAAATAATGTCTCAAATACCCAGGTGAAGAAACTTAATCCTCGTGAACACATAAGTGGGCCATGTTGATGTGACAGATCCATGTCCTGCCATATCCCCTACCTCTGGATAAAGCTTCTACTGCATGTAAGGCAAAGTGATGCCATTGCTCCCCAACAAGATGGATCTGGATGATTGAATAGGTGGCCTCAAGTTCTCCACCAGTCTATAGGTTTATAGGCAAGTTCTATGCTAGCTGCTCTTGTGGGCCACTTTAAGCATAGGCAATTTCCCTTGGTAACAAATGATTGGTGCCAAAGTCATGGTCTTGTAAAAAGCATATATTATAGTGCCTTTCAGTAATAGTGATGTTCCTGCTAACTACCACATCATTAGCAAGACCTTAAATATACACTGATTGATAAGAGACCCGAGCACACAGGTTGACAGCAACCTTACCTTTGACAACCATGTCTCCACAGTGGTATGAAGGAAAGTGTATATTGCTCATCTCATAAATAAGGGCATTGCCTCCAGATCAAAAGAAGTTATAACCTCCTTGTACTCTTCCCTCATCAGGCCAATAATTGAGTACAATGCCCCTTTTGGTATGTACCTTTCCAAGCACCTGCAGCAAATGGAGAGACCACAAAGGTTCCTCACAAGGAAAATTCAAGATTTTCAGCATATGGATCATCTGAAATTACGTCACTTTATTCTGTTTCATACAGACTACTCAGAAGCGATCTGTACCTTGCATATAAGGCAATCTCTGTCCCTGCTTTATTGGAAATGCTTCATATCTGTAAGTCAAATGGTAGATGGGTTACTCATTCTAAAGACCTTAACCTGGTATTTCACATTAATAAAACCTGCTGAAGGGACAGATCTGTCTCCCAGAGGTTACCACACCTTTGGAACAGACTCCCACTTCATGTCAAACAGAGCACCTCATTGGCCCTCTTTGAACGCAATCTGGACGATTGGATGGGCAACCGTAAATTCACCCTGGGGGTTCCACCCATATCCATCTTGAACAGGGCAATAGGTGCTGATCGTTGAAATAAGGGTAGAACTTGGCTAGGCTTGTAAGGGTCCTAGGGCCATTAGCCTAGTAACATCCTATGATCCTATGATTCTATGATCTGAAACTGTTACAGGAAGTTACAGCTCTACTTTTATTGGCATTAGCATATGTTAATGTGACTAAATGCAGCTTTATTTTTGTATAGCATGTTTTAATTATAGCTACATTTATACAAATCAGTATATAAACAGACAAAATTAATGCTATGATGCTGTCCTTTTTCAGCATTTTGCATGTTTGAAATGTTGCTTCTTTGTTATTTAATCAAACACAGAACCGTTTTATCATTAACATGAATCATTAACTTCACTCCATTGCCAGTAGTTTAGAGTTCAAACCATTGCACCATTCTTACTGAAATTATATATGTGGGACTTAGTGCAGCTGATAAAAATGTCTATTCTTAAAATAATATTGCAATGAAAAGAATATCACAGAAGAGAGACGACAGTGAAAGTTTCCATCAGCACAGAAAAGGAAACAATGACAAACTGCATACATGCCATAGCAGTGAATTATTTCTATTGCACAGTTATAGCCAGTTTGAGTTCGTTTATAAAATTGTGACACTCAGGATATCAGCAGAAACAAGTAGGGGCACATTTTAAACCACAACGACTGTGTGACAGGAAATTCCAATACAACCATGGCTTAACGTCATGCAAATCAAGATGTTTAGATTAAACAGCAACAAACACACAGCTAACCCTTCTCATGTTTGGTATTGGTTTCAGTACTTTTCTTTCTTTTTTTTTTGCATATAATAGATAAAATCTTAAGATGACATAGCTTGTAAGCATGACACACACACACACACACACACACACACACACACACACACATATATATATATATATATAGATAGATAGATATATATATATATATAGATAGATAGATAGATAGATAGATAGATATATATATATTTTTAAAGCAAAAGATGATCCATTGGATGCCATTGGGAGGAAAGTATGTTCCCAGTTTTAATTTTTATACTCATTTAGAGAAAAAATATCGATTGTTGTACTCATGTTAATTAGATTCATAGGGTCAGTTAAGTAGTTATTTATCATGAATAATTTTATTCTTACTTACATATCTGGAAGTATGATAGGGCTTTGATTTCTTTGTAACATTACTTTGTAGACCATTCCAGCATGAAGAAATTATGAAGGGGGAAAAACCCTTTTTTAAGGTAAGCAAAAATCATTTCGGCAGTCTACGTGTTTATTTAGGCATTCTTAAGACAGACTAGAATATTTATGGCTTCAGTATTGGCATAAGACAAGTACTGTTTTTTTCTTAGAGACATCATATGTAAATACAAGAAGCCTCCAAATTCGCAGCAACCATTTTCAGAAAGACCTACAGTTTGCCATGTAAGTTTTAAACATGATTTCTGATACTGATTTTTATCCAAGCTGATGAAACCTGCACTAAAGCAGAGAATCCATGTTTGTTTTCAGCTGTAATGATGAAAATCATCCATTACAGTCCTTAGCCCCAAGTCAGTGATCCTAAGAGAATGCCTGATATCCCACAATAAACATTCTTTCTGTTGGTCATTGGCAGGATATGTCAACCATTACCAGTATTCACTGCATAAAGAATTTTCTTTTGAATAAAACATGACTCCTTATGATCTCCTGTGCCGCACATAGATGACTCTTGTAATGCATATGCATTACTCCCTGCACCCTATGTAACATTTGGTATTTCTGGGTGACTGAAGGAATAAAAAGGAACATTTGCATGCAGTTATGCTTAACATGATATACTTCAAATTGTGCCACTCTACAAGAGGTCTTACCATGTCTTGCATATTGATACCCCTCTTTTAATACAAGAGTTACCCTTACTCTAAAGAGGTAGTTTATTTTAAAAGTATTATTTTCTAGATTGTAAAAACATTGCTTTGGGAGATAAATTCATGTGTTTCCAGGTTTCAATGCATGCATCACTTTGTTATTTTTTAAATGGAAATACTACTTTCTTGTTTCAAACACATTAATATTTCATGCACTAAGCTGAAAAGTGTAATTGATAGAATATTTAGTAGCACTTATCAGAAATACATTTCAGTACGTTTTAGTCTTTGCAGCTGTTAAAGTGGACTGCTGTTTTCTCAATAGTCTACCATATTTTGAATATTTGCGAGAGTATGTTGTCTTTGCTTCTACAGCTGATGTAATACTTGAAGTAATGGTAGTGCCTCTTGAGACAGTCAGGATGCTCTGGCTTCAGTTAGACATTTTCAGATCATTCACTATTGCTTCTAGAAATGCCTCTGTTTACACCTCAGAGATCTTCTCTCTCTCTCTCTCTGGATAAATCTTAACACACACATCTTGGCTGCACGCTTCTTGAATGGAGTTCCTGTGCTCATCATAGCCTCTTCTGAACATACTTATTTTGAATGAATGTTTGGTTTCTTGTCTATAACTTTCTGCCTTCTCTACAAACAATAAAGTACCTTGGATGCCTGCACTTAGTGGCTGTGCTTTTATGGAACTTTGCTAGAAGTTCGCTCACTTTATCTCTTTAAAGAAGATACACATCTTGCTCTTTTGTCTTGAGTGAAAATCTTGCTTTCAGGCTGAATTAACTAAGAAGAAGTGAGGAGGTCACTGTTTAGACCTAAGCATTTTTGGCATTAAGCTTAAGGCCAAAAAATACGTCATCATCCCCTTTGGTATAAACTCAGTTCCCACTAATTACCATATCAATACGAGCCCACTGAACACTGAAGGCATTATAAGAGATCTGGGGACGTAGGTTGATAGCAACCTCTCCTTCGACCACCACATTGCCACTGTGGTCAGAAAGTCCTTCTATGTGGCACATCTCATTACAAAGGGTTTTGCATCCAGGAAGAAAGAGGTCATCTTCTCTCTCCTCTTCCCCTCATTAGAGCAGTCATTGAGTATAATGCCCCATTTGGCATGTACCTCACTAGACACCTGCAACAGCTGGAGAGGCCACAGAAGTACCTCACGAAGATGATCTTACACGGTCAGACTCAAAAGACTCCAGCTATTCTCTCTCTCATATCACCTACTTAGAGGCAATCTCTGCTTGACTTACAAAGCCATGTCCAACCCAGAGCTGTTAGAAATGCTACATCTAAAGAAATCCCAATCCCTCCACACCACACTCTCCAGAGACCTCAACCTCATTACCACAATCAACAGAACATGTTGGAGGGACAGGTTCCTCACCCAGAGACTGCCCATGCTCTGGAATAGACTTCCCATAAATGTCAAGCAGAGCACCTCACTGTCCCTCTTCAAGAGAAATCTTGATGAGTGGATGGGTAATAGAAAGTTCACTCCAGGGATCACTCCAGTGGGTTTACTTGATACAGGCACTGGGAATTAACATCGGGCGGCACGATGCCAGGGCACTTCAATGGGCTAGGCTTGTAAAGGCTCCAGGTCCATTAGCCTAATATACACCTATGAACTTATCAGTTGCTGAGCTGGCAACTGATCCATACCTTGCAAAGGAGTATTTATGTAGTCAAACAAGGCTGAGTGCACATTTACATAACTGTAATTATTAATGCTCTGAGCTTTTTTTATAATTTTTTTTCACAGTTTGAACTGGTCAGAGTTGCAGCAATAGATTTTTGTTCCCTGAGCAGAAAATCTAGTTGTTGCCCTCTCACACTGATCTCTATAAATGATCAATGCAATTACTTAATAATGGCTTGTAATTTTTTCAGGACAATTTAATAGTTTGAAACTGTCACTTAGCAGCTACAGTTGGGATCACTTATAGAGAGGTTTTAAGCTATCTAGTACTTTTAAAACAAGGTAGTTTGATGGGCAGTTTACTAACTGCCTAAGTGATCGTGATCACCTACTTGACAGCTTGTAAACTGTCAGATTTTTTTTAAAGCAGTCAATGCTTTCTAGAAGTTGACACTCAGTGCAGGAAACTAGTTTGCCTGCTCTTGCTATAACACTGAAATTGACCTGTCATCTTGATTACTGGATTGTGAATAGTTCGTGCTAGAGATTACATGTTGAAAACCTCATGACTCGTAATTTCTTGAGTTCCATGCTTGCATACTGTGGATGATTATGAAAGGCAACAATATAAATTATTCCATTTTTAGACAGCACTGCTTTAAAATGCAAATGATACCAGCACTCGGTGTGTCTCAAGACATCATGACTTTTGGAAAATTGAAATAAACATCACCACATATTAGGTACACTAAATACAAACTCACAGTCAATGAGCCAAATTAAATATTTCCGAACATTATTTCATAATATTTCCAGTATTGTATAAGAAATCATTTTTTTCTCCTGACTAACTGTCTTATAGGTTCATAGGTTCATAGGTAGGTACCAGGCTATTGGCCCTAGGGCCTATATAAGCCTAGCCAAAAAGGTACCCTGGCTTTCGCCACCCAAGAAAATTATTTTCCTGTGCCCCTGTCGAGCAGAGCCACAGAAGTGATCCCCGGGGTGAATTTCCTATCTCCCATCCAATCATCAAGATTTTTCATGAAGAGTGCTAATGAGGAGCTTTGTTTGATATAGATAGGTAGTTTGTTCCAGAGAATGGGAAGTCTCTGGGACTGGAATCTATCCCTCCAGCATGTTCTGTTTATTGTTGTGACAAGGTTTGGGTCCCTAGAGCATGTAGCTCGGAGGGATTGGGATTTCTTTAAGTGGAGCATGTCCAACAGCTCTGGGTTCTACATAGCTTTGTATGTTAGGCAGACATTGCCTCAGAGTAGACGATATGCGACAGAGTAAAGCTGGAGTTTTTAGATGGTCTGCGTAGGGCATCTGGCCAATAATCCTCTTTGTGAGGTATTTCTACAGCCTTTCCAGTTGTTGTAGATGTCTTGTGAGGTACATACCAAAAGGGGCATGGTATTCTATAATGGGTCTAATGAGTGACGAGTAGAGGGGAACAATGATCTCTTTTTAACTAGATGAGAAACCTTTTGTGATGAGGTGTGCCACGTAGAAGGATTTTCCTGACTACTGTGGCGATGTGATTATCAAAAGAGAGACTACTTTCCACCTGTGTACCAAGGTCTCTTATCACACTTTCGGTGTTAAGTAGACTACTGCCTATGTGGTAGTTCATGGGTACAGAGTTTTTACCAAAAGGGATGACAATGCACTTTATGGCATTGAGCTTGAGGCCATGGCTTTGACACCAGGTATCTGTCTCAGTGAGGCCCTTTTGTAGGATGTCCACATCATTAGGAGTTTTGATTATGGCTCCTAGTTTACAGTCATCTGCGAACTTTGTTAGCCAAAGACCTTCTGTGCTAGCCTGTACTTCAGAGACTGAACCCTGTGGTGCTCCAGTTGTCACTGGTCTGAAGTTGGGTTTGGAGTCTGCTACTTTCACAGTGTGAGTTTTGTCAGTGAGCCAGTTGGCAACCTATCTTGTGACATAGGGATTTATACCTAGTTTAGTGAGTTTATCTATAATTCCAGAGTGGGGGATGGTGTCAAAAGCCTTGGCGAGATCTAGATAGGCTGTGTGAACCACCTTACCCTCATCTATGGCTTTTGTGACAGCTTCAAAGAAGTCTATCAGGTTTAGGAGACATGATCTGCCTTTTAACACTCAAACTGGGTGGGGTCCAGAGTTTGGAGATTACCAATGTCATTGTTTATAAGTTCCATGATGATACATTCCATAGCCTTGCAGATCAGGCTCGCCAGGCTAATGGGGGGTAGTTCCTGGGGTCCATGGTGGCTCCCCCTTTGTGGAGTGGGATGGCCATCATTCTGTGACATTCAGTGGGCACAAAGCCTGAGGTAAGGCTATGAATGAACATGGTACTTAGGTGGGGTGCCAGTTTGTTCTGTAGTTTGTGTAGAATGCAGCCTGGGATGCTGTGTTCTTGGCTTTGGAGTGTGTGGTTTTTACCTGTGCAACTGTGATTACAGGAACATTGCATTCTTCCTGTATAGAGATGGGCCCTTTAGGGGGTGAGAGGGGGGTAAAGATAGCACTAAACCTATCTGCCAGGATGTTGGCAATATCAGTTGGTTCTGTATATTTAGTGCCATTGTGCTGTAACTCAGAGCAGATCTGAGTGTTGCCATTGAGATTCTTGACATAGCTATAGAATGCTTTGTGGTTGTCTTTAGAATCAGTGGGGATTTTGTTTTCATAACTAGCTTTGGAGGATTTTATGAGAGATCTCAGCTTCTTAATGAAGCTGACCATCGAGTTCCTCCAATCATGGGATTTTACTCGTTTTTGCAACAGTTTCTTTCATCTATTGTAGAGTTTGCTTATGGCAGGGGACCACCAGATTGGCTTCCTTTTTTTTGGAGGATAGCAGCATCTTGGTTCTGTTAGGGATCGCACGATCCATGCACTCATGTAAGTGCTTATAAAGTGCATTTGTGTAGGATTCAGCAGTCGTACCTCTATTGTCCGTCATCATGGGTGTCATGAAGTTTGCCACTTCTGTCTTAAGAAGCATGAAGTTGGCTTTGGAGAAATTTTTTACTGTGGTTTCCCTAATGGGGGTGGGGTGGGGGTGGGATATGGATGTCTAGAGTGATTAGCTTGCAGTGGGATCTGACCAATGAGGAAATGACCTCTAATGTGGAACACCGGTTGCTCATGTTGGTAATGACCAGGTCTAGGATATTGCTGCCCCTGGTGGGGGTGTGGATAAGTTGATCCAAGGCATTGGAATTTATGAATTCCAGAACACATTGATTAAAAGAGTTGTTACATGAGTAGTTTTCCCAGTTAATTGTGGGGTAGTTGAAATTGCCCATTATTAGGGTGTTAGGTTGTACCCTAATATTTTCCAGTGTATCAAGAAATGAGGAGTGGGAATCCTGGGGCATGGTGGGGGATCTGTAGCAAGCTACAATTTGGATTATGGTCTTGCCCAGAGTTAGTTGCACTTGGATAATCCCGGATGCAATCTGCTGACCAACTAGCCTGGAGGTGTGGATATCCTTAATGAATATGGACACGCCTCTTGCCTTTAGTGTTTCTGTCCAGGTTAGGTGGCTGAAAGGTGTGGTATGAATTATAGCCTGATAATGCAGGGATGCTCTCTGGAGCCTTGAACCAGGTCTCTGTCACTGCACAGATGTCAATGTTCTCCATTTTAAGGGGTGCCTCGAGTGAGTGCATTTTGAGGTTTAGACTTCTAGCATTGAGTAGCATTACCCTCAGATTTTGCTTGCTTGTACATGTTACGGTGGTGAATTTTTCATTTGAACCTTGCCTAAAAAAGGCACTATAAGGGTGGCAAGAACCTTAGCCAGTATCCGGAATCCAAAGGGCAACAGGTGCAGGCCATCTCTGGCAAAGCATCGTGGTCTATCCCTTACAATGACACCAGTAGCTTAGCCAATTGTTGAAGTTAATCATTTTATCGTTGTACTGTGATGTCATTCTGGGTGATGGCAGGATGCTACTAAGGGCTAGGGTCATACCTACCTGGGCTACAAGATCGGAAAGCTCCTCCATGTCTCTTTTCATGTAGTCTAGGGAGGTACATCTCAGGTCATTCACACCAACATGGACAATGATAGAGTCATATTTGTACTTGTTGTGGAGTTACCTGAGTGCGTGCATTATGTGGTGGATCCTGGAACCCAATAGGTAGCTGACAATAACTTTTTCCTTGTGAGTGGAACATCAGTGTGCCTGACTATAGAGTCACCTATGACTAGAGTGTTGGATATGTTGTTATGGCTTATCGGCTGTGGTTGAGAGGCACCCTGAGTTTGTGGGCTATGTGCCTTTTGGGTTGTGTTGGGGGTGGAGGTTGCTTCTGTTTCTTCTTTGGAGGTCGCTGTTGCTTGGGCAGATTTTCATTGCGATCCTCCATGAATGTAGGTGTGTGTTTTGTGTTTCTATGTGTGTGTTTTGGTGGTGTAGGTTTTGAGGGACTATGTGATGAGGGTGGTGTTGTGCAAGTGTTTACCTTCTCCTCTTGACTGTCTAGTCCAGTCTTGGCTGAAGAGATATTTGCTTCCAGTTTGGCTATGTAAGTGCATCTCTCACAGGTTGTAGTATTTTGTGGTAGGAGGAGAGGGTTGTCTATGTACATGACGCAATTGCTGCATTGCCCCAAGATGGTTTCCTGTGCAAGAACATGTTATTACAAACAGAAAGTGTTTTTATCTTTGCCCGATTTACATTGAATTTCCTGGACAGTACAACATACTACATGCTGTTTCATTGCACTTCAATGTTCCTAAATGACTCAAACATTTTGGCCAATATTAACTTCCTTTTTTTATCTCATTTAAACATCATTCCTTGTTTAGAGGTTATGCTCTCTTTTAATGAAACAAATGTCCATATTTTATATTTCCTTCATTTTTCTTAGCAGCTGATTTTTGCTCTGACCAGCCTTTTATTGGTGCATCTCAATTCTCATCTCAGAACCATGTGGGATTGCAGAATTCACTTCCAGTTGTTTACCAAACAATTCCTGCTGTTGCACCGAGAATATCAACAGCTCAAAAATATCTCCAATATTCAAATCCTTGTCTATCTTAAAGATCACAATTGTCGTAGTCCTGCAGTGCCAATAACATTCTTTGGGGTTCTGCTGGTTTCCTGTGCAAGAACATCTTACATATAGTCCACAATGTAGCTGTTCCATCAACATACTCATGTAACCTTTCACATCTATACACTATGGAAAATAGCTGTTTTTGTATTTTAGCACATTTGACATTCTGTAAAGATCTTGACACATAATTGACTACTTATCTTATAGGTTCATAGGTTTATAGGTAGGTACTAGGCTATTGGCCCAAGGGCCTATGCAAGCCTAGCCAACAAGGTTCCCTGGCTTACGCCACCCAAGAAAGTTATTTTCCTGTGCCACTGTCGAGCAGAGAAACAGCAGTGATTCCTGGGGTGTATTTCCTATTTCCCATCCACTCATCAAGATTTTTCTTGAAGAGTGCTAATGAAGAACTTTGCTTGACATAGATGGGTAGCCTGTTCCAGAGTATGGGAACTCTCTGGGATAGGAATCTATCCCTCCAGCATGTCCTGTTTATTGTGGTGACAAGGTTTAGGTCCCTAGAGCGTGTAGCTCGGAGGGATTGGGATTTCTTTAGGTGTAGCATGTCCAACACTTCTGGGTTTGACATAGCTTTATATGTTAGGCAGAGATCACCTCTGAGTAGGCGATATGCTACGGAGTAAAGCTGGAGTTTTTTGAGGCAGTCAGTGTAGGGCATTTGTTTGAGTCCAGTAATCCTCTTTGTGAGGTACTTCTGTGGCCTTTCCAGCTGCTGCAGATGTCTTGTGAGGTACATTCCAAAAGGGGCGTTGTACTGTATAACGGGTCTAATGAGTGATGAGTAGAGGGTAACGATGACCTCTTTTTTCCTGGACGAGAACCCTTTTGTGATGAGGTGTGCCACGTAGAAGGACTTCCTGACTACTGTGGTGATGTGACTATCAAAGGACAGATTACTGTCCACCTGGGTCCCAAGGTCTCTTATTATGCATTCTGTGTTAAGTAGATTGCTGCCTATGTGGTAGTTCATGGGTACAGAGTTTTTACCAAAGGGGATGACACTGCACTTTTTGGCATTGAGCTTGAGGCCATGGCTCTGACACCAGGCATCTGTCTCAGAGAGGCCCTTCTGTAGGATGTTCACATCATCTGGGGACTTAACTATGGCTCCTAGTTTGCAGTCATCTGTGAACTTCATTAGCCAGAGGCCTTCTGTGTTAGCCTGTACTTCAGAGAAGTAGATATCAAACAGGAGCGGTCCCAGGATGGAACCCTGTGGTACTCCACTTGTCACTGGTTTGAGGTCAGATTTGGAGTCTGCAACTTTTACAATGTGGGTTTTGTCAGTGAGCCAGCTGGCAACCCATCTTGTGACGTAGGGATTTATGCCTAGTTTATTGAGTTTCGCTATAATTCCAGAATGGGGGATGATGTCGAAAGCCTTGGCGAGGTCAAGATAGGCTGTGTGAACCACTTTACCCTCATCTATGGCTTTGATGACTGCCTCAAAGAAGTCGATCAGGTTCAGGAGGCATGATCTGCCTTTCACAAACCCGAACTGGGTGGGATCCAGAGTTTGGAGGTTATTAATATCTTTATTTATGAGTTCCATGATGATACGTTCCATGGCTTTGCAGACCAGGCTCATCAGGCTAATAGGTCTATAGTTCCTGGGATCAGTGGTGGCTTCCCCTTTGTGGAGTGGGATAACTGTTGCTGTGCGCCATTCAGTGGGTACAATGCCTGATGCAAGGCTATTATTGAACATGGTGCTTAAGTGGGGAGCCAGTTCATTCTGAAGTTCGTGTAAAACGCAGCCTAGGATGTTGTCCGGTCCCATGGATGCTGTGTTTTTGGCTTTAGAGAGTGCAGCTTTCACCTGTGTAGTTGTGATTACAGGGACTCTGCATTCTTCCTGTATAGATATGGGCCCTTTAGGGGGTAAGGGGCGGGGGGGGGGGTAAAGTTAGCACTGAATCTATTTGCCAGGATGTTGGTAATATCAGTTGGTTCTGTAATTTTCATGCCTTTGTGTTGTAACTCAGAGCAGATCTGGGTGTTGCCATTGAGATTCTTGACATAGCTATAGAATGCTTTGTGGTTGTCTTGGAATTAGTGGCAATTTTATTTTCATAGCTAGCTTTGGAGTATCTTATAAGAGATCTCAGCTTCTTACTGAGGCTGACCAGGGAGCTCCTCCACTCATGGGATTTTACTCCCTTTTGCAACAGTTTCTTCCTTCTGTTGTACAGTTTGTTTATGGCAGGGGACCACCAGATTGGCTTCCTTTTTTGGAGGATAGCGTCTTGGTTCTGTTTGGGATAGCACAATCCATGCACTCATGTAGGTGCTTATAGAGCGCATTTGTGTAGGATTCAGCAGTTGTAACTGTATTGTCCATCTGCATGGGTGTCATGAAGTTCACCACTTCTGTCTTAAGAAGCATGAAGTTGGCTTTGGAGAAATTTCTTACTGTGGTTTCCTTAATGGGGGGTGGGGGTGGGATGTGGATATCGAGAGTGATTAGCTTATGGTTGGATCGGACCAACGAGAAGTTGACTTCAGGTGTGGAACACCGGTCACTCATGTTGGTAATGACTAGGTCTAGGATATTGTTGCCCCTGGTGGGGGTGTGGATAAGTTGATCTAGGGCATTGGAGTTTATGAATTCCAGAAAGCGTTGCACTAAGGAGTTAATACATGAATAGTTTTCCCAGTTAATGGTGGGGTAGTTGAAGTTGCCCATTATTAGGGTGTTTGGTTGAACCCTAATATTTTCCAGTACATCAAGAAAAGAGGAGTGGGAATCCTGGGGCATGGTGGGGGATCTGTAGCAAGCTACAATTTGGGTTGCAGTTTTGCCAAGAGTTAGTTGCACTTGGATAACCTCGGATGCATTATGCTGAGCAACTAGCCTGGAGGTGTGGATATCCTTAATGAATATGGACATAACCCCACCTTTGGTGTTTTGGTCCAGGTTAGATGGCCGAAAAGTGTGATATAAGTTATGACGTTGTATAAATGGGTAAATGGGGTAGTGAGTAAGTTTTACTTAATAAATAGTTAAAAAACAGTTACACATAAAATTTTAA
Organism: Protopterus annectens; assembly: GCF_019279795.1. Lineage (NCBI taxonomy): Eukaryota > Metazoa > Chordata > Ceratodontiformes > Protopteridae > Protopterus > Protopterus annectens. The sequence continues at coordinate 1,110,556,486 of NC_056728.1, read as the reverse complement.
ATGGAAAATTACTTGGGTTTCGCCAACCGAGTAACGTGATTGATATTAGGGGTGACTCAGACTGTAAAACTGCCACCGTTATAGGTGGCAAGTGATTTAGCCCTTGTCTTGACTGTACTGGCGTTTTTAATAGAAAGACGCTTGTATTTTACTTGATTTTAAAGTTATGTATAGCACTGAAATTATTTGTGACAGGAACCTGGTTTTAAAGTGAAGACATGCATTGTTGTATACTTTACAATCAAAAGTGATTTATTTAGGGTTGATCTAAATGGTCACACTTGGTTTGTACCTGGAGTGGTCAACAATAAGGAGAATGAAAAAACAAAAATCAAAAATATGAAAAACAACATAAAACGGGTATTGTATACCATTAATTGTGTCATCATGGTTACAATACCATTAATTACTAACAGATGGAACAATTTAATTCATTAAATGATTTTGTAGATTAGCACGTGATAGTATTTAAGGCTGTGTTTTATGCTTGCATTGTTTTTATGCTTCTGAAGAAGTTGGTTATTTTATCCGACGAAAAGTGTACTGTAATTGATCGTGCTTAAAGCTATTAAATTTTGCTTACTTAGCGGTGAGGATTCCTGGTCCAGTTATTTATTTATCAGTCGTACTTTTTTGTACATTTCTTGGTATGAGTTATAGCCTGGTAGTGCAGGGGTGCTCTCTGGATCCTTGAACCAGGTCTCAGTCACTGCACAGATATCGATGTTCTCCATTTTAAGGAGTGCCTCGAGTGAGTGCATTTTGAAATTTAGACTTCTAGCATTGAGTAGCATTACCCTCAGTTTTTGCTTACCTGTTCCTGTTATGGTGATGAATTTGTTACTTGAACCCTGCCTAAAAAAGGCACTATATGGGGCAGCAAGAGCCTTAGCCAGTATCTGGAATCCTAGGGGCAACAGGTGCAGGCCATCTGTGGCAAAGCATCGTGGTTTGTCGACCATGTCATCCCAAGCAGACAGATACTGGATCCCCTTTGAATGACACCAGAAGCTTAGCCAATTGTTGAAATCAATCATTTTGTCCTTGTACTGCGGTATCATTCTGGGCAATGGCAGAATGCTACTCAGGGCTAGGGTCATACCTGCCTGGGCTACAAGATCGCAGAGGTCTTCCATGTCTCTTTTCATGTAGTCCAGGGAGGTACGTCTCAGGTCATTCACACCAACATGGACAATGACAGAGTCATATTTGTACTTGCTGTGGAGTGACCTGAGTGCGTGGGTTATGTGGCGGATCCTGGCACCCGACAAGCAGCTGACAGTAACCTTCTCCTTGTTTAGCCTGGTGAGTGGGACATCAGTGTGCCTGACTATAGAGTCACCTATGACTAGTGTGTTGGGTATGTTGTTTTGCCTTATTGGCTGTGTTTGAGTGGCACACTGAATCTGTGGGCTATGTGTCATTTAGGTTGTGTTGGGGGATGGAAGTTGATTGTGTTTCTGCTTTGGAGGTCTCTGTTCCTTAGGCAGATTATTATTGAGAGCCTCCGCAAATGTTTTTAAGTTTCTATGTGTGGATTTTGGTGGTGTAGACATAGTGAGACTATCTGATGAGTGTGGTGTGGTGCAAATGTTTACCTTCTCCTCATGACTGTCAGGTTCAATCTTGGTTCATGGGAGCTTTACCTCCAGTTTGGCTAGATAAGTGCATCTCTCACAGGTTGTAGTGTTGGGTGGTAGGAGGAGAGGGTTGTCTGTGTACATGAGGCAATTTCTAGATTGCCTCAAGATGTCCAGATTCATCAGATAGACAGGGGAGAACACTGGGAGCTGACCCTTGGACATGCCTGAATAAAACACTATTTTCCTCTAGATAAGTGAGGAAAGTGAGTACAAGAGCTGTTTTTCTCAATGCCAGTGAGAAAAGTAAGTACAAAAACTGTGCAGTCTTCCTACAGAATCACTCTGAGTCCATTTTGACTAGCATCTAATTGTAATATAACTGACTTATTCACGCCAAAATGCTGTGATCACATCTGGGGTATATAGGGATAAAACCAGAAATGATCAGTGGTGTCAGTGTTGAATGGCTGGGACTAGGAGAAGAATGTGAAGGACTAAGGCCACTCTCTTCTCTTAGAGTAGTGGGGAGGGATGAGTGCTTTGGAGCATGTGCTCCACTGTAGATCCTTAGTAGAGACCAGAAAGCAAAAAGCAAAAAGAAGCATTTATCCAGGAAGTAGAAAATTTGTAGGTTTGCATCACTAGCAGAAGTGAGTAGCATTCCTCTGTAAACCCACTGCATGTCACCATGTCCTACCTCAAAGACTTCACTGAGCATGCTCTGGGAAACATAGAAGGTTTAAAGTGAAAGCTCTTTTCCTTCATGCAGAGGATGCCTAAACTGGTACATTTCAGATAATGTTGTTGTGTCTTTCGGCTTTTCCCGGTTAGGGGTCGCCACAGCAGAACTCCAGTCCTCTAATGATTGGCAGTAGATTTTTACATGCTGCATTGCCAGCCCTGATGCACAACCTTCAATGAAGGTATGCCCATTCACGCATATCTCCACACAGAAGGCACTCTAGTTGAGAATCGAACCAGATAGCATCTTACTGTGAGGCGACAATGCTACCGCAGCACCACCAACTCAGTTCCACATTTCAGATAATGTAACAGTCCCAAACAATTCATATAACTTGCTGCCATGCAATATACCAGTCACATCGGGATGGAATCTTGAAATGTTAACAAAAATGTTAATTATTAATATTACTATTTCCAAAAAAAAACTGAAATGAAACATGCACAAAGTGGCAGTAAGCTGTTGATTAAATATGCAACTATAATATTCACAGAATGACATTTGATCTAATTTTTATGACAAAATTTGGCACAGCTGAAATCCTGAGTGAAAGCCTAAACATATTGCTTTTCAGGCTGCCTGTGATGAAGATCCCCATGCATTTCTGAATTTTATATACTAACTACAATGGCAGCACATCTTGAAGGTAGTAAAATAACCCCACAAAAATTAATTTATTATTTCTTAAACTGTAAATCTGACATATGTATATTCCATCCCTTACTGGAACTGTTAGTATCAGTGGATGCATGGATGACAGTGTCCAGCTTGCAGTCATCAGCAATACTTGGTTGGCCATAGTTCTAGGATATTGCCTTGGATGTCTGCAAAATAAGTGCCAAACCAGAGACAGTACAACACTGGTCTCTCTGCTGCCCCATTAGTTACAATAGGAGAGAGCTCAGCACTGATCTCTCTGGTACCCCATTAGTTACAGCAGGAGAGAGCTCAGCACTGATCCCTCTGGTACCCCATTTATTTAAACATGAAAGAGCTCAGCACTTATCCCTCTAATACCCCATTAGTTCTAACAGGAGAGAGTTCAGCACTGATCTCTCTGGTGTCCATTAGTTACAACAGGGACTACTTTTACTGAGTGAATATTTTCTACAGCCCCTGTAACCTTTTCAAATAAGCTTACCAGGTTCAGGAGACAGGACTTGCCCTTCATTAAACTGAATCAGTTGAGGTCTAGATAAGTTAAGTCGCCTATGTCTGGATAAATGAGTTCATAGTACACGTTGCATGTAAGGCTGGTACAGCTGAAAGGACTATAATTACCTGGTTCAATAAAGGGGTTCCCTTGTGTAGGGGAATCATGTTGGCAGTTCTCCAGGCATCAGGCACATGGAAGTCTCAGTGGTTGTTCTCCAGTTATCAGGTGCAAGGAAATCACAGTCATTATTCCCTGGACGTCAGGTGCAGGGAAGTCACAGTGGTTGTTCTCGAGGCATCAGGTGCAGGGGACTCACAGTGGTTGTTCTTTGGGCATCAGGTGTAGGGAAGTCACAGTGGTTGTTCTCAAGGCATCGGGCACAGGGAAGTTACAGTGGTTGTTCTATGGGCATTAGGTGCAGGGAAGTCACAGTTGTTGTTCCCAAGGTATCAATTATTATATTGGTTACTTACCCCAAAGGGCTCCACTGATTGTTTTCACAGCAGTTCAGCATGGATTGGGTCTGTCCACCCCATTTGCCCTTTGGGTTCAATCCGCTCCCCTACCCTGCTCTCGTTTCCCATCCACCCCCACTACTTCCACATTTATTTATCACTAACTCCTCCAACTCCATCTTTCATCCAGTCACACATCACCTCTCCCACACACTCACAAACCTAACTTATAATGATTAACTCCATCAATACAATGTCTATCACCAACATGTTTCCTTAGCTTAATACTGCCCATTGCACTCCTTTGCACCCTTACTTACCTTACATAACTCCTTTACGCCTCTTACACCTTACCACTACACTATACCTCTAACTATCAACATACCACATCATCTTTCTTCTCGTGTATAACCCATTAACTCTACCCATCAAACATAACCCTCTTATAAAAACACAAAGTACTACCTATCATACCCTCTTCTGACTTACCATACCCTCCATTCCCTAACAAATACTGTACCTATCTTCTCTCAGACTCCCCCTTCACATTAGACTTTATTGTCCTCATACTAGATCAATCACGGGCCCAGCAACTCCCCATTCCATCTCTTCTCCCCTTCCATCATCCCCTCACACCCCCAAGAGCATTAACACCCAAAGTCTCCATAATAAAATTCCTAACCTACATGCCTGGTTACCCATAACCAGCCAGACATAGTTGCCATCTCAGAAACTTGGCTGAAACCACACATAAAAGATAATGAAATTCTGCCACCCAGCTACAATATGATTCGTAAAGATAGGCCCCCCCAAAAAAGGAGGTGGTGTAGCCATAATCTACTCTTTCACCTATTCAGTTACCCCATACAACACTCCCACTCCAAAATTTGCCAACTCTGAATTAACCATAGCTCTCTTACAATTGAACAAATACAAGCCCATGTGCATAGCTGCTCTTTACGTCCCTTCAGGTAATAACAAAGGTCTCTCCTGGTTCTCCTCTAATGTTAAAAATGAAACCTTCATACTAGGCAACGTAAAGATTGACTGGACCACCATTAACTCTTAATCCCCTACCCAAACAATCAGCCTTTTTAACTTCACCCAGCTAATAAACTCCCCCACCAGGCCAAACAAAGATGAAACCTCTGACTCCATTATTGACTGGATCTTAGTGTCTCATCCAAATCTAATCTCAAATTCAGGAATCCTTCCTGAGCCCCTCAGGGACCATCTACCAGCCTTTGCTGACTGGTACCCCTCCCCCCTTCATAAACAACATCACTACATTCAAACCCAAAACCTGCCCAATTTCAACCCACAAACATTTTCATACTGCCTAAAACTAACTGACTGGACACCTTTAAGAACTCTGCCCCTTGACAATGCCATCAACTACTTTAATGAAACTTTTCTGTACCTACTCAATAACTTTGCTCCTCTCAGGGCTAAAACAGTTAAAGCTATAACTTCTCTCTGGCTATCTAAGGAAACTAAACAGATCATGCTCCTAAGAGACAAAAAGTGGAAACAATACCAAAGAAATAAGCAACCTAATACTCTACTAGAATTTAAAGAACTCTGCAACTACATTAAAAAATTAATAACCAGAGACCGCAAAACATATTACTCTAAGCTTCAATCTGAACATATTAACAACCCTAGAAAATTCTGGAATACTATCTCATCCCTCCTTCACCCTGGCAGTAAAGACAACCCATGCCCAAACCCTAACTGTTCTGATCAAGAAACAGCTCTCTATTTAACACCTTCTTTGTGGAATGTATAGTCAAACTTGCTGCCAGCTTCCACAGCTCCCCTCCAATATCTTCCTCCCTCCCCATATCTTCCCCTCTGATCTCAAAACACATACCCCTTCCTTCAGCCTCAATCCTGTGCCCACACATATAATAAAAATTATCTGACTGAAACCATGCTCCAACGCACCAGATAATTTACCTGCACCCTTCCTCAAAGTATCTGCCAACAGCATGGCCTTCTCTATCTACATCATAAAAAATAGGTCCATCCAAGAATCTTATGTTCCCTCACTTTGGTGACAAGCATTCATCATCCCACTTCATAAAGCCGGTAAAAACACTGACACCACTAATTTCCGACCTATTGCCATACCTTCCCCACTCTCAAAAGTCCTGGAAAAATGCATTCACTCACAACTGATGCCTTATCTAACACAAAACAACCTCCTAACCCCCACACAACATGGATTCCTTTCTGGCCAAAATACCATCACTGCACTCCTATCCTTCCTTGAGTCCATTAACCATGTTCGTAAGTATGGGAAAATCATATCAACCCTGTTCCTAGACCTTTCCAAAGCTTCCAACACCATCTCCCACCCTATACTCCTATCACAACTCTCCTCCCTCAATCTCTCCCCTGCCACCATAGTTTGGTTCACCACCTACTGCTCCAAAAGACAACAAGCTGTTAAATGGAAACATTGCACCTCATCCTTTATGGGTGCTCCAAGGTTCTGTCCTTACTTTTCAATATATTCATCAACAACTTTCACCACTCCATCTCTAATTGTAAACTGATCCAGTATGCAGATGATTCAACAGTCATCTGCTCAGTTGAGACCCCTTCCAACCTTCTGCAGATAACCCAGTCAGCTTTCTCAAATACTGAAACCTGGATGCAAAACAATCACCTAGCCCTTAATGTCAATAAAACCAAATTAATGATTTTTCCCCTAATTTAAACACTCCCCCATTGATAAAAACTCCTTCAAGATCATAAGTCAGAATAACTCCCCCATTGAAATTGTCCCTCACATCAAACTGCTCGGCGTCATTATTGATGAACTTCTAAAATTTAATATCCACATCCAAACTAACATAAAAACACCAATAATTAGGCTCCTATATCATCATCTTCTTTCGGCTGTTCCCGTTAGGGGTCGCCACAGTGGATCTGTTTCCATTTCTTCCTGTCCTCTGCATCTTGCTCTGTCACACCAACCACCTGCATGTCCTCTCTCAGCACATCCATAAACCTTATCTTAGGCCTTCCTCCTTTCCTGTTACCTGGTAGCTTCATCCTTAGCATCTTTTTCCCAATATACTCAGCATCCCTCCTCAGCACATGTCCAAACCAAAATAATCTTGTCTCTTTGGCTTTGTCTCCAAGCGTTCCAACCTGGGCTGACCCTCTAATATACTTATTCCTAATCTTGTCCACCCTTGTCACATCCTGTGCAAAGCTTAACATCTTTAACTTTGTCACATCCAGCTCTAACTCCTGCCTTTTTGTCAATGCCACTGTCTCCAACCCATATAACATAGCTGGTCTCATTACCTTCTTGTAGACCTTATCTTTCACTCTTACTGGTACTCCTCTGTCACAAATCATTCCTGACACTTTTCTCCACCCATTCCACCCTGCCTGTACTCTCCTCTTCATCTCTCTTCCACACTCACCATTACTCTGAATTATTGATCCCAAGTATTTAAACTCATCCACCTTCACCACCTCTACTCCTTGCATCCTCACCATTCCTCTATCCTCCCTCTCATTCACACACATATACTCTGCTTAGTCCTGCTGACCTTCATTCCTCTTCTCTCTAGAGCATATCTCCATTTCTCCAGGGTCTCCTCCACCTGTTCCCTACTCTCACTACAGATCACAATGTCATCTGCAAACATCATAGTCCACGGGGACTCCTGTCTGATCTCGTCTGTCAACCTGTCCATCACCATTGCAAAAAAGAAAGGGCTCCGAGCTGATCCTTGATGTAATCTCACTTCCACCTTAAACACATCTGTCACTCCCACCGCTGACCTCACCGCTGTCACACTACCCTCATACATATCGTATACCACTCTTATATACTTCTCTGACACTCCCGACTTCCTCATACAATACCACAACTCCTCTCTAGGCACCCTGTCATATGCTTTCTGTAAGTCTACAAAAACACAATGCAACTCCTTCTGACCTTCTCTGTACTTCTCCATCAACACTCTCAGAGCAAACATTACATCTGTAGTGCTCATTCCCAGCATGAAACCATACTGCTTATCACTAATCATCACGTCCCTTCTTAACTTAGCTTCCACTACTCTTTCCCATAACTTCATGCTGTGACTGATCAAATTTAATCCCTCTGTAGTTACTACAGCTCTGCACATCACCATTATTCTTAAAAATCAGTACCAAAACACTTTTTCTCCATTCCTCAGGTATCCTCTCACTTTCCAAGATTTCATTAAACAATCTGGTTAGAAACTCCACTGCCATTTCACCTAAACACCTCCATGCTTCCACAGGTATGTCATCTTGACCAACAGCCTTTCCATTCTTCATCCTCTTCATAGCTATCCTTACCTCCTCCTTGCTAATCCATTGCACTTCATGATTCACTATCCCCACATCATCCAACCTTCTCTCCCTCTCATTCTCTTCATTCATCGACCCCTCAAAGTACTCTTTCCATCTGCTCAACACACTTTCCTCGCTTGTGAGTATGTTTCCCTCATTATCCTTTATCACCTTTACCTGCTGCACATCTTTCCTAGTTCAGTCCCTCTGTCTAGCCAATTGGTACAGGTCCTTTTCTCCCTCTTTAGTGTCCATCCTTTCATACAACTCTTCATATGCCTTATCCTTTGCCTTCGTCACCTCTCTCTTTGCCATGCACCTCATCTCCTTATACTCCTATCTACTTTCTTCATCTCTCTGACAATCCCACTTCTTCTTTGCCAACCTCTTTCTCTGTATACTCTCCTGTACTTCCTCATTCCACCACCATGTTTCCTTGTCATCCTTCTTCTGTCCAGATATTATACCAATCACCTTTCTAGCTGTCTCCCTTACTAGCTCTGCTGTAGTTACCCAGCTATTTGGTAACTCTTCACTGCCACCCAGTGCCTGTCTTAACTCTTCCCTGAACTCCACCTCACAATTACCCTTTTTCAATTTCCACAATTTGATCCTTGGTGCTGCCCTCACACTCCTCCTGCTGTTCTTGATCACCAACTTCATCCTACAAACCTCCATCCTATGCTGCCTAACTACACTTTCCCCGGTCACCACTTTACAGTCTCCAGTCTCCTTCAAACTGGCACTCCTACATAAGATATAATCCACCTGTGTGCATCTTTCTCCAGTCTTGTATGTCACCCTATGCTCCTCCCTCTTGTTAAAATACGTGTTCACCACATCTAAAATTCAATATCCACATCCAAACTAACATAAAAAAAAAACACCAAAAATTAGGACTCCTATATAAGCATAATTATTATCTCACCCCGTCCACCAGAAAGACCCTGGCCTCCACATACCTTCTCCCCTCCCTAATGTATGGCACTCCTCTGTTCTTGAATCTTCAGCTTGGCCTTCAAACTAAATTAGAAGCCTGCTACAATAAAATCTGCAAATTCGCTGCCAACTCTAGGAACTTATCCCATCACTGCAGCTCCCTCTACTCACTACAATGGCTCAAGCTTCCCAACTATCTGAACCTCCTTAAACTCACCACTGCCCATAAGCTTATATTTAACCCATCCTCCTGTCCCTCTTTCTCCACCTCCTTAACCCCCTATATTCCCAATCTCTCACTTAGGTCAGAAAATCAGAACATGCTCGAAATCTTCAAACCTTTACAGCCACCTGGACACTCTCTGCTATCCTGCTCCTTAGCTAAACTATGGAACTCCCTTCCTCCCTCCCTTAGAAATACTCATAACCACTCTAACTTTAAATCCCTTCTCCATTCCTCCCTATCTTCAAAGTGGGAAGGCCCTTACTCCTTCCCCACGTAGGACCCTCCTATACCAAAACCCACCTTCTAACTCAGTGCATCATCTCTGCACTCACATCATTTGCCCTCCTACTCCTCCTTAACCTCCAAATGTTGTTAATAGTTTATTCCCAACGATTTCTCATCCTCAGTTGTAACTCACTGTTAATGACACTTAGACTGCTCTGTTGCTAGATCTTTAATACTATTATTGTGGAATGTAAAATTTCAATTGTAATTCACTGGCAATGACTCTTAGTCTGTACGGTTGCTAGATTTTATTATTATTATTGTAGAATGTAGAATTTACTGTAAAATGCTGCATAAAGCTCTATGACTTTGTTGCTTTGTATGTATATATGCTAATATGTTTGTCATTGTTACTGGAGCTTTTCTCTCCGGGCCTCCACTGAAAATGAGCTCTTTTTAGGCCCAGTAGACTTCCCTGGTCATCAAACTGAAATAAATAAATAAATCAGGTGCAAGGAAGTCACAGTGGTTGTTCTCCAGGCACCAGGTGCAGGGACGTCACATAGGTTCATAGGTTCATAGGTAGGTACTAGGCTATCTGCCTGAAGGCATTTATAAGCCTAGCTGGAATGTGTTGGCTTTCACCGCCCCCTTAGATTAGTTCCCTGTGCCTCTGTCCAGCAGAGCCATTGAAGTGGTCCCTGGGGTAAACTTTCTGTTTCCCATCCACTCATCAAAGTTTCTCTTGAAGAGGGTTAGTGAGGAGTTCTGCCTAATGTAGATTGGAATCTTGTTCCAGAACATGGGAAGTCTCTGTGACAGGAATCTATCCCTCCAGCACGTCCTATTTATTGTTGTGGTGAGGTTTAGATCCTTGGAACGTGTGGCTTGAGAGGATATGGTTTTCTTTAGGTGGAGCATGTCCATCAATCCTGGGTTGGGCATGGCCTTGTATGTCAGGCAGAGATCACCTCTGAGTAGGCGGTATGCAACCGAGTACAGCTGGAGTTTCTTCAGTCGAGCTGCATAGGGCATCTGCTTGAAGCCAGTAATCCTCTTGGTGAGGAACATCTGTGGTCTTTTCAGTTGTTGCAGATGTCTTGCAAGGTACATCCCAAATGGGGCATTGCACTCTATGATGGGTCTGATGAGTGATGCATAGAGGGGCACAATGACCTCTTTCGATCTGGATGCAAACCCTTTTGTGATTAGGTGGGCCACATAGAATGATTTTCTAACCACTTTGGCAATGTGATTATCAAAGGAGAGGTTACTATCTACTTGGGTCCCCAGATCCCTTATTACATCTTCCATATTTAGGGGGCTACCACCTATGTGGTAGTTTGTGGGTACTTTGTTTTTTCCAAAGGGGATGACTATGCACTTTTTGGCATTTAGCTTGAGGCCATGGTTTTGACACCAGGTATCTATCTCAGTTAGACCCTTTGGGAGGATGTCTGTGTCAGCTGGAGAGTCAATTATAGCCCCTAGTTTGCAGTCGTCTGCAAACTTGGTCAGCCATAGTCCTCCTGTGCTTGCCTGTACCTCTGAGAAGTATATGCCGAACAGGAGGGGTCCTAGGACTGAGCCCTGGGGAATGCCACTTGTAACCGGTCTAGAATCAGACCTAGATCCCGCAACTCTTACCATGTGGTTTCTGTCCGTGAGCCAGTTGGCAACCCATCTTGTGACGTAGGGGTTTATGTTCAGGCTGGTGAGCTTGTCTATAATACCTGAGTGGGGAATGGCATTGAAGGCCTTTGCAAGGTCTAGGTAGGCTGTGTGGACCACCTTTCCTTTGTCTGTAGCCTTGGTAATTGTCTCAAAGAAGTCCACCAGGTTTAGGAGGCATGATCTGCCCTTAACAAAGCCGAACTGGGTAGGGTCCAGTGTTTGCTGCAGGCTTCCAGTGTCTCTGTTAATGAGATCTATGATGATGTGTTCCATAGCTTTGAAGACCAAGCTAGTCAGGCTTATAGGGCGATAGTTCCCGGGGTCCACTGTGGCTCCACCTTTGTGGAGTGGAATAACCATTGCTGTGTGCCACTCTGTGGGCACGTAGCCTGTGGAGAGGCTGAGTTTAAACAGTGTGCTTAGGTGAGGGGTTAGTTCATCTTTGAGCTCGTGTAGGATGCCGCCTGGGACACCGTCTGGTCCCATTGATGCTGTGTTTTTGGCTTTGGAGAGGGCTGTTTTAACCTGAGTGTCTGTGATTTCAGGGGCACTACATTCTTCTGGTATAGTTATGGGCCCTTTTAGGGGTGGGGGGGTGAAATTTGCACTGAACCTGTCTGCCAGGATGTTGGCTATATCGGTCGGTTCAGTGTATTTTGTGCCATTCTGCACTAACTCCGAGCAGATCTGAAAATTCCCACTTAGATTCTTGACATAGCTAAAGAATGCCTTGTGGTTCATAGGTTCATAGGTTCATAGGTTCATACTAGGCTATCTGCCCTAGGGCATTTATAAGCCTAGCCAGAATGTGTTTGGCTTTCGCCACCCATTTAAAATTTATTTTGCTATGCCCTTTTTCGAGGTTAGTATACTGTGCCTCTGTCTAACAGTGACACAGAAGTGATACCCAGGGTAAACCTATGATCTCCCATCCACTCATCAAGATTCCTCTTGAAGAGAGTCAATGAGAGACTCTGCCTAACCTGGACTGGGATTTTATTCCAGAGTGAAGGGAGCCTCTGGGTTATGAATCTGTCCCTCCAGCATGTCCTATTTATTTCAGTGCTGAGGTTCAAGACTCTCGAGCGCGTATCTCGATGGGATTTGGATTTTCTGAGGTGCAGCATGTCCATTAATTCCGGTTTGAACATGGCTTTATACATCAGGCACAGATAGCCTCTGAACAGGCAGTATGCCACTGAGTAGAGCTGGAGTTTCTTTAACTGGGCAGCATATGGCATCTGTTTGAGCCCTTTGATCCTCTTGGTGAGGTACTTTTGGGGTCTTTCCAGTTGCTGCAGGTGTCTGGTAAGGTACATCCCAAAAGGGGCATTGTACTCAATTATGGGCCTGATGAGGGATGAGTAAAGAGGCACAATGACCTCCCCTGATCTAGATGTGAATCCCTTCATGATTAGGTGGGCTATATAAAATGTTTTTCTAACCACTTTGGCCACGTGGTTGTCAAATGAGAGATTGCAATCAACTTGGGTCCCCAGGTCCCTAATTACTTCTTCTGTACTTAATGGATTACCACTTATGTGGTAATTTGTGGGCACTTTGTTTTTGCCAAAGGGGATGACTATTCACTTTTTGGCATTTAGCTTGAGGCCATGGCTCTGGCACCGGTTGTCTGTTTCTATGAGGCCCTTTTGGAGGATGCTTGTGTCGGCTGGAGAGTTGATTATGGCGCCCAGTTTGCAGTCATCTGCGAACTTGGTCAGCCACAGTCCTTCCGTGTTGGCCTGTACCTCAGAGAAATATATACCGAACAAGAGAGGTCCCAGGACTGAGCCTTGTGGGACACCACTTATAACTGGTTTGGAGTCCGACATGGCTCCAGCAATTCTAACCATGTGGGTTCTGTCCTTAAGCCAGTTTGCAATCCATCTAGTGACATAGGGGTTTATATTTAAGCTGGTGAGCTTATCTATAATGCCCGAGTGGGGTATTGTATCGAAGGCTTTTGCGAGGTCCAGGTAGGCTGTGTGGACCACCTTCCCCTCGTCAATCGCCTTGGTGACTGTTTCAAAGAAATCAACCAGGTTTCAGAGGCAGGATCTGCCCTTAACAAAGCCAAACTGGGTAGGATCCAGTGTCTGTAGGTCCCCAATATCTTTATTTATGAGGTCCATGATGATCCTTTCCATAGCTTTACAGACCAAGCTAGTCAGGCTTATGGGGCGATAGTTTCCAGGATCCGTTGAGGCACCACCTTTATGGAGAGGGACCACTGCTGCTGTACGCCACTCTTTGGGCACATATCCTGTAGTAAGGCTGAGATTGAACAGTAGTTTTATGTTTGGGTTTAGCTCTTCTTGGAGTTCATGTAGGACGCAGCCCGGGACACCGCCTGGTCCCATTGATGCTGTGTTTTTTGCTTTGGAGAGGGCGGCTCTTACCTGAGCATCTGAGATGGGGCAGCACTCTGCTGGGATAGATATGTGCCCTTTGGTGAGGAGGGAGGAGTTTGCGCTGAACCTGTCAGCTAGGATGTTGGTAATGTCTGTGGGTTCAGTGTATTTTTGTCATTTTGGACTAATTCTGAGCATATCTGGGAATTACCACCCAGGTTCCTAACATAACTAAAGAAAGCCTTGTGATTATCCTTAGTGTCCTGTGCAATTTTTCTCTCGAAGCTGGCCATAGACAATTTTATGAGTGCCCGTAGTTTTTTGCTAATACTGATCAGTGATGCCTTCCCTTTTTGGGATTTTGCTCTATCATTTAGTAGCTTCCTCCTTCTATTGTATAGTTTGTTTATGGCTGGGGTCCACCAGACAGGACGTCTGCCTTTGGAGGATTGGGTCTTGGTTTTACTTGGGATCTCATGATCCAAGCATTCCTGAAGGTGTTCATAGAATGCATTTATAAAGGATTCTGTGGTTTGGGCTGTATTTTCCACAGGCCCGGGGGCTTTGAAGGATTCCACCTCGGTTTTGAGGAGTGTGAAATTTGCTTTAGAGAAGTTTTTCACTGTGGTTTTCTGGGCAGGGGGTGGGGTCGGGATGTGAATATCAGGTGAGATTAGTTTATGGTCTGATCTTACCAGTGTGGGATACACTTCTGGTCTGGAGCAATGAGTCCCCATGTTGGTGATGATCAGGTCCAGTATGTTTTCCCCTCTTGTGGGAGTGGTAACAACTTGTTCCATAGCATTTGAGTTTATAAATTCTAGGAACCTTTGGGCTAGGGTGTTGGAGCTAGAGTAATGCTCCCAGTCTATGTTTGGGTAGTTGAAGTCGCCCAATATAATGGTGTTTGGAGAGACCTTCATATTTTCCAGTGTTCTCAGGAAGGCCGAGTGGGGTTCCTGGGTTTGGGAGGGTGGTCTGTAGCAGGTTATAAACTGGAAGGCAGTTTTACCCACTGTTAGTTGCACATGGATAGTCTCTGATGCTTCGTGCTTTGCCACCAACCTGGAGGTGTGGGTATCTTTGATGAATATCGATACTCCCCCTCCTTTTGTGGTTCGGTCCACATTTTGGGGCCGAAAAGCATGGTATGAGGTATAACCTGGTAGTGCTGGGGTGCTCCCGGGAGCCCTGAACCTGGTTTCTGTTACTGCACAGATATCGATGTTCTCCATGCTAAGGAGAGTTTCGAGTGCGTGCATCTTGAAGTTTAGACTTCTGGCGTTGAGTAGCATTACTCTTAGTTTCTTATCCCTTGTGATACCTATGGAGGTGGGTTTGTCTTTTGACCCTTGCCTAAAAAAGGCACTATGGGGTAGCAAGAGCCTTTGCCAATATCCGAAAGCCCAGGGGTGACAGGTGCAAGCCGTCCCTAGCGAAGCATCGTGGCTTGTCGAGCATATCATCCCAAGCTGACAGGCATTGGATCCCCTTTGAATGACACCAGTACTTAAGCCAGTTGTTTAAATTGATCATCTTGCCTTCATATTGTGGCATCATTCTTGGTGAGGGTAAGATGCTACTCAAGGTCAGGGTCATACCGCCTGGGCTACATGCTCAGAGAGCTCCTTTATGTCTCTTTTCATGTAGTCCAGGGAGGTACGTCTCAGGTCATTCACACCAGCATGGACAATGACTGAGTCATATTTGTACTTGCCTTGGAGTGACCTGAGTGCTTGTGTTATGTGGCGGATCCTAGCACCTGACAGGCTGCTCACCGTGACCCTCTCCTTGTTCAGCCTGGTGAGCGGGACGTCAGTGTGCCTGACGATAGAGTCACCTATTACAAGTGTATCAGGTGTGTTGTTTAGTCTTAAGGGCTGTGACTGTTCGGCACACTGGCTTTGTGAGATATGTGTTGCACGTGTTTTGTTTTGGGGTAGTGGTTGCTTGGGTGTCTGCTTTGGAGGTCTCTGCTGCTTAGGCAGATCTTTATTTAGAGCCTCTGAGTATGTTTTTGTTTGATTATGTTTTTGGTTTGCTGTCGTGGTAGGTCTATGTGAGACTGGAATTGTAGTGAGTGTGGTTTCCTTCTCCTCCTGACTGGTTATGCCAGTACTGAGTTGAGAGAGCTTAGCCTCCAGTTTGGCTATATGGTTGCATCTCTCACATGTGTTGGAATTTGTTGGGAGGAGGAGAGGGTTGTCTGTGTACATGAGGCAGTTGTAACATTGCCTCAAGATTCCCAGATTCACCAGCTGGACCAGAGAGGAGATTGACAACTGACCTTTGGACATGCTAGAATAATATTGGGAATTCCTTAATAATTGAAAACAAGGGCCAGTGGGGAGTGAGGGTGTAGTGCTTTTAATTTTTAGTGCTGACTTATATAATTGCTTTAGTGAGCAAGTGCCAGGTAACTTAAGTGCAATGTGTTAAAGGTAACTTAAATGCAAAAATGACAAACAGTAACGTTCTTTCAAGTGAAACAAGGAAATAAGTACAGTAAGCAATGCAGATATCACTAGTGATCCACAGAAGCACTGAGAAGTCACGATTAGGTGGAATTAGCATTCCAGGGAAATAACAAGCAAACAAGCAACAAGCATATAAACAAAGCTAGATTCAGCAGGCCTGGATCTAGTCTATGCTACAGCAAACAAGGTTATCTTTGGAGTTCATGGCAATTTTTCTTTTGAAGCTAGCCTTGGATGATTTTATGAGGGAATGTAGTTTCTTGCTGGTACTGATCAGGGTTGTCTTCCCTTCTTGGGATTTTTCTCTTTTCTGTACTAGTTTCCTCCTTCTATTGTATAGCTTGTTTATGGCAGGGGTCCACCAGACAGGTTTCCTTTTCTTGGAGGAGTGAGTCTTGGTTTTGTTTGGAATAGCATGATCCATGCATTCTTGTAGGTGCCCGTAGAGTGCATTAGTAAAGGATTTTGCAGCTTGGACAACATTATCCTTTAGCATGGGGGCTTTGAAACTTCCCATTTTGGTCTTAAGTAACGTGAAGTTTGCTTTTGAAAATTTTTTCACAGTGGTTTCTTTGACCGGGGGTGGTGGCGGAATGTGGATATCCAGAGTGATTAGTTTATGGTCAGATCTAACCAGCGAGGGGTTGACCTCCAGTGTGGAACTTTGGTCGCCCATGTTGGTGACGACCACGTCCAATATGTTGTCACCTCTGGTGGGGGTGTTGACCAGTTGATCCAGGGCATTTGAGTTTATAAATTCTAGGAAATGTTGGGCAAGGGCATTCATACTTGAGTGGTTCTCCCAGTTAATGTTTGGATAATTGAAATCACCCAATATCAGGGTGTTTGGTAGGACCTTTATGTTTCCCAGTGTTTCCAGGAATGCGGAGTGGGGGTCCTGGGACATGGTGGGTGATCTGTAGCAAGCTATAATTTGAATAGCAGTTTTGCCTCATTGTTAGTTGCACGTGGATGATCTCTGAAGCATTGTGCTGTGCCACTAACCTGCAGGTGTGGGTATCCTTGATGAAAGTGGAGACTCCCCCCACCTTTTGTATTTCGGTCCGGGTTTTGTGGCCAAAATGTATGGTATGAGTTGTAGCCTGGTAGTGCTGGGGTGCTCTCTGGAGCCTTAAACCAGGTTTCTGTTACTGCACATATATCAATTTTCTCCATACTGAGGAGTGCCTCGAGTGCATGCATTTTGAGGTTTAGACTTCTGGCATTGAGCAGCATTACCCTCAGTTTTTTGTTACTTGTGCTATTTACGGCGGTGGGTTTGTCTTTTGCGCCTTGCCTAACAAAGGCACTATGGAGGGTGGCAAAAGCCTTGGCCAGTATTCAAAAGCCTAAGGGTGACAGGTGCAAGCCGTCTCTAGTGAAGCAGCGTGATTTGTCGAGCATGTCATCCCAGCCTGACAGACACTGGATCCCCTTTGAATGACACCAGAAGCTTAGCCAATTGCTGAAATTGATAATTTTTCTCTATACCGTGGTATCATTCTTGGTGAGGGCAGGATGCTACTCAGGGTCAGGTTCATACCGGCCTGGCCTACGTGATCAGAGAGCTCCTCCATGTCTCTTTTCATGTAGTCCAGGGAGGTACGGCTCAAGTCGTTCACACCAACATGGACAATGACAGAGTCATATTTGTACTTGTTCTGGAGTGACCCGAGTGCTTGTGTTATATGGTGGATCCTGACACCCGACAGGCAACTCACAGTAACCTTCTCCTTGTTCAGCCTAGCGAGTGGGACGTCAGTGTGCCTGACTATAGAGTCACCTATTACTAGTGTGTTGGGTATGTTATTTTGCCTTAAGGGCTGTGATTGTGTGGCACACTGGTTTTTGTGAAGTATGTGTTTCATGGTTTGTGTTGGGGGGTGGAGGTTGCTTAGATGTCTGCTTTGGAGGTCTCTGTTGCTTTTGCAGATTTTTATTTAGAGCCTCCGAGTATGTTTTCATGTATTTATGTGTGTTTTTTGCCAGTGCTGGTTTCATACGTCTATGAGAGACTGGTGGTGTGATATAAGTAATTCCCTTCTCCTCTTGACTGCCTGGTCCAGTTTTGGGTTGAGAGAGCTTAGCCTCCAGTTTGGCTGTATAATTGCATCTCTCGCATGTATTAGTGTTTGGTGGAAAGAGGAGAGGGTTGTCTGTGTACATGAGGCAATTGTAACATTGCCTCAAAATGCCCAGATTCACCAGTTGGAATGGAGAGTACACCTGAAACTGCCCTTTGGACATGCCTGGATAGGTACAGTGAACTGTTTTACTGATTGGCTGGTAAGGTCAAATAAAGAGCTTTGTCCTTCTTCTCTATAGTATAGGGGGGGGTCTAGTGCTAAGGTTTATTAGTGCTTGCTATGAGTTTTGAGCAAGTGCCGGGATGAGAAGTGAATGATTTGAGTGCTTAAGTTGAAAGTTTGTCTAGTTCCAAGGGAAAAATTGAAGAGTAGACTTTGTGGAACCGGGAATAGTTATACCCTAGCTAACTGGCGCTGCCTGGCATGCACAATCTTGCAAATGAGGGTTTTATAGCAGGGAAATGAAAGAGATAGAAATTAACCCAAAATGGCCAATAAACTACTAATTTCTGGGCTGAAACCACTCCTCCAGGGACAACTAGGCTGCTCAAAGCTCCCTCTCTCACAGTGAACAGAGAAACTTCCTTCTATCCAAATAATGTATGGGCAAACATAGAAACTTGTAACACAGCCCTGAATTCAGCACTAACCTGAAAACTGGACTAAACCAGCTTAGAAAGGTGGGAAAACAAGTGTATATATATTTTTATTTGTTTTTCAGAAAATAAAGCAGATACAATAAAAAAAAAACACTTTAAATGCACAGAAATGGCTATCACACTTGAGTGTGTAGCCTACAACAGTTAAACAGGTAATTTAAACACAAAAACGACTTTGTTAAAGTGCAAGCAGTAAAATAAGTACAATATGTAGCTGAAACAAGCTTTTTAAATCACAGAAACTCTAGAAAATCGTCGTTTTAGGCGGAATTGGCTAAAGGCAGCAAGAAAATGCAGAAAAATGATACTTAATCACTCCAAAGTCTCTCTTTTGTCTCTCTGCTGCTGTAGAACTCTGCAGGGCACCAGGCAGGAGCTTGCTGAGCTGTATACTAGCACAAAAACCTTGCAAATGCGGGTTTTATAGCAGGGAAATAAAAGAGATAGAAATTAGCCCAAAATGGCCAATAAACTACTAATTTCTGGGCTGAAACCACTCCTCCAGGGACAGAGAGGCTGCTCAAAGCTCCCTTCTCTCACAGATGACTAGAGAGACTTCCTTCTATCCAGTCACAGTATCTGTCACAGTGGTTGTTCTCCAGGCATCAGGTGCAGGGAAGTCACAGTGGTTGTTCTCCAGGTATCAGGTGCAGGGAAGTCACAATGATTGTTCTCCAGGTATCAGGTGCAGGGAAGTCACAGTGGTTGTTTTCCAGGTTTTACATGCAAGGAAATCACAGTGGTTGTTCTCCAGGCATCAGACTCAGGGAAGGCTCAGTGGCTATTCTCCAGGTATCAGACACAAATTCTGTGACTAGGCTGGGGTAGAATAGTTTAAGCAAAGGCTTAGATATTAGATGCTTGTTCCCAATGAAAAATTAACTTTACATGATGTCTGGTCCCCTGAAAGTGTCATTTTTAGCCTTTGACAAGGATTCTGACTTGTTCTAAAGTAATTTCAGTGGGGTAACTAAGTTTTCAAGGGTAGTGGAAGCAACAATGTGGGCAGGTAGGTAGGTAGGTTAAGTTATCACTAACATGTTTGGCTAATATACTGGTTAGATCCTTTGGATCAGAATGCCTGATATTATTATGTGTGAACTCAGCACATTTTGGACATTATTTCTTAATTTTCTGTCATAACTGAAGAAGGATTTGCATTTTTCTTTAGTATCTGTAACAATCTTAAAGTGATTTGGTCATGATCATGGGTATATCATGGTATCTAGTGAGTTAAGTGCTGCAGTGTATTTGTGGTGTTCTACGTTAGTATTTATTTGGGCTGTTTTTTTTTTTAATAAAAAGCTTTTTACTCCATTTAGAGAATTTAGTGGGTGTGTCTTTGTGCATGCATGACAGTATGTCCATTAAAGCCTATGGACACATTTAACTCTTTCACTACCATAATATCACTGAGGTTTAGGTTTACTTTTAAGCTTGGTGGCATGATCACAGGGAAAGCACAAATATAAAAAGAATCTCTACAGCAAAATCAGCTGCCAGACATCTTTCCCTTTACTGCAAAAATGTTGTCTGGCACTTAGTGCACTAGCTTATGAGGTGCAAAAGTAGGGAATTTGTTACGACCAAATCACATTAAGCTCATACTCTATAGTGCTCATCAGGTCTTTATTGGCATATTCCAGTGCTATCTTGAGGTAAGGGGGTGGAGATTTTTTGCCACTTTTCATTATTTTCCCTCTTTTGTTATATTATTTATTAATATGGGATTTTTGTCAGAGAAGTTTATTCCTGAATTTACAATTATATTTAATGAAGGCAGTCATTAACTTGTTATGCAACAATGTAGGTGCTGCTAAAAGTCAGGTGGGAGTTAGGGTGGTAAGGACCAAGTCAAGGATATTAGAATGTCTAGTGGGTAGCTTTACAATTTCCCCCATTGCATTGGTTTTAATGAAGTCTAGAAATCACTGAGCATAAATATTTTAATGGTGTAAGTGTGTCAGTCAATGCTTAGGTACTTGAATCTTCCTTTCCTTTCCTTTCCTTTCTGTTCCTTTCCTTTCCTTTCCAATCATTTCCTTTCCTTTCCGTTCCTTTCCTTTCCATTCCTTTCCATTCCTTTCTGTTCCTTTCCTTTCCTTTCCTTTCTGTTCCTTTCCTTTCCTTTCCAATCATTTCCTTTCCTTTCTGTTCCTTTCCTTTCCTTTCCTATCCTATATTGCTCTCCACACAATGATTATAGTTCCAGAATGAATGGTATATGTGCAGATAAGACCAATTAAATGTAAATGAAGTTTGGCAACAAACCAAGTTGTCCCGGGACATCTTCATGAGGGGTTAGACTGATATTAGTGGGTGTTAAGTGGGTTGGGGAGGTGAAAGGGTTAAGTGGAGGCAGGGAGGATTGGGAGGAAATGAGATAAGGGTAGGGAGGGGCTTAAGAGGTTTAGACAAGTGTAGCTGGGTAACCAATCACATTTTGGTGTGAAAGGAACTGGGGAAAGGAAAACGAGCAGCTGGAGGAAGCTTGCTGAATAGATAAGCAAGCTGAGGTAAGGATGCTGCTTATTTGGTGGAAGGTAATTCAATGAATGGTGTATGAAGTGAGATGGGGCGCTGCTTCATAAGTAAAGTAAGCGAGCAGAGGTATGGACCCTGCTTACTGGGCAGGTTGAATAGGTACGCTGCACTGACTTCAATTACAAGAATGGCACTTCATAAGTAAGGTAAGCGAGCGGAGGTATGGACGCTGCTTACTGGGGCAGGGCAAGTAGGTGCACTGCCCTGTTTAAAATTACAAGGATGTTATGCTGTGTTTAGAATCAACTATATTATGGTCAGTTGTAACTAATAAAGTTGGTGAACAAAACTATGTTATGGAAGTTTTAATAAAGGTCGTCAAATGTCATTCGGTGTGATGTGTTTATTGAAAGGGACCGGGACAACTGGTACTTATTACTTGCTGTACAGGAATCTTAGAAACCCTTTTCATAATGCTTCAAAACTCTGTTTCAAATTCACAATATACAAAGCAATGCAAACATGAAATGTTACACACCAAAACGTTGCACGTAATCCACTGCCCCATGGTTTTGCAGAGGATATGAGAGCAGTCATTAACTTGTAATGCAACAATATAGTTGCTGCTAAAAGTCAGGTGGGAGTTAGGGTGGTAAGGACCAAGTCAAGGATATTAGAATGAATTTCCTCCATTGCATTGGTTTTAATGAAGACTTCGTATCTCTATTTATCATGTACATGATGTGAAGCTTTTCTCCCCGGGCATCCGCTGACAAAGGACCTGAGTCCAGTCGGAATTTCGCGGTAAACAAATGTAAATAAATAAATGTCCCCAGTCTAAAAATATACTACCTCTGTGGTTACATAAATTAGAGAAAAAAGAAAAAAAGAAAACTCTTTTCTTTGTTTATTCCATGTTGCCATATCTCAGAGACAGTTTAAAAAAAGACTATGAAACAAAATGTAGCTGATGCATTGTACTGCCATCAATCTGAGACTCTGCTTAACAAATTGTTGAGACAGATTGTAGTGTTCTCATTTATTCTTTATTTTCACATGCCAATAAAATTATTCTACTATGCAGTGTTTTTTGTTTATCCAAGCAAAGAAAACCTAGTGTAGAGTTCACTTTCACTTTTTTTAGCTCCCCTGTTCTTGCCACCCAATGGACAGATAGCCAAGACCCTTGCCCATTGATTCTGCACTGGTTAAGAACAGATGTCAGGATATTTTTGTTGTGGAGTCTAGCAAATCCCCTGGATGCCATGCAACTGTGCAATGACAGTTTATGCAATGGTTGTAGCATGGAGCTGTAATCTACTTCAGCAAGGGATGTAGTCCCCTCAGGCAACCCTGTCACCATTGACTAGATGACTCCTGCTAAGACTCTGGTCATCACAAAAGATGACCTCACGGATCACATTCCCTACAACATACATTCCAACCTCTTTTCCTTGAGAATTGCGCAGAAATTCCTTGTTCATTCCTTTCCTTTTCTAGCTGATTTTCCAGTGGCTTGGCCTGTAATCGAACCTGGGTCAGGTAGTTTATAGTTAGGCACCATCTCTATATGGCACAGAGCCAGCAACAATTTTCTAATTGAGTTTACTTTTACTCACTACCCTCCTAAATTCTCCAAAAGAATTAGGATGAATATCCAAAAGAAAGGCAAGATCTATGATTTTTATACATACAACTTGAAATAAAATTATCAATTGATTCTTACTGGACCAAAAATCAACATATGTAATATTTTATCAATTATAGTCATGAATATGGGAAATCTTAGGAAAAATACTAGACAATAAATGTATAAACTCGAGTAATTTTACTTCATCATTAATCTGATGATTAGGTATTTATTTCAAAGCAATTACCTTATTAATCTCTGAAATATGTCCCGCCAACCATGCGCAATATACATAGAAAAAACTTCATTTACAGACACAGTATATATGGTGATTGATAAGATGATAACAAGTTTAAATCCTAGTTACTACTACATGTAATGTTATTTGCAAAATAATGTCATGCCAGATGACCGATCAAAATAATGTAGCTGTGAAATGGTATAAGCCAGAAGGAACACTGAAGGACATTTCCCCATGGATTTTTCATTTAACAATATGAGTTTTTCTTTTTTCCAGACTGTATCTACAATAGCTACAAAGTGAGCCTGAACTACTATTTCAAAAATCTTCTGTCTTAGTTGTAAGATAGGTATCAGAAATGCACAACAATTGAAAAGCTGTAAAGGTAAAACATAACTATATGACTCTGCCCTTATATATTACCATGATAATGGAGTGAGACCTCATTCATCAGTACAGAAAATGACAAAAAATTTATTTTTTCTGCAGAATGCAATATTAAACATATTCAGAAAATGGGACATTCAGCAGTAAATAAAAGATGACAATAAACAGTTAGGGAGTTATACCTAGGAGTCTAATCTGGTAAATATGTTTTATTTTTATCTTGTTCAGCTTTCACTTGTTTTTAATGTTCACCTCTCAGATAAGATATCAGTGACATTAAACTAAAGTTGCTTTGGAAAGCTAGTGAAATTATTAAGGCTTTTGTAGTAATGTAATATATAAAAAATTAGGCAGGCATCCTAGGATATCGGGAGGGCCCTGGATGATTGTCATCAGCTAGGAACTCTGGCGGTAAAAGGGCAACAGTGCTTTTCAGCCACTGAACTATTATCTAACTGGGGAGGGGGGTATAGTTTCAGTCATGGCAGTTCTGATCTCGGTTGGAGGCCTTCAGCTCCTGGAACCTGCAGGGGTAAACATTTTGAACAATACCACCAGTCTCAGAGAGCTAAATTCACTTCAAGGTACTGCACAATCAAGCTAGCTTGTTAACAGGGTGGCAAGGTAAATCTGATTACAGTGCTACTGGCAATGAATGGCCCCTCACTGTCTTAATGCACCAGTCCATTAGGGTTATATTACATCTGAAGAAAGTGAATGATATTCAGGACATACATCAGAGACAGCAGTTCCTGACAAGAAGCCAGATTAAGGCTGTAAGACACTAGAAATATTGCTCGATTATAGCAATAACTGTAGCATAGTGATGCAGACATGAGTGCACACACATATCTACATAAGAGACACACACGCACACACACACACACACACACACACACACACACACACACACACACACACACACACACACACACACACACACACACACACACACAGATGCACACACACACACACACACACACACACACACACACACACACACACACACACACAGATACACACACACACACACACACAGATACACACACACACACACAGATACACACACACACACACACACACACACACACACACACACACACACAGACACACACACACAGATACACACACACACACACACACACACACACACACACACACAGATACACACACACACACACACACACACACACACACACAGATACACACACACACACAGATACACACACACACACACACACACACACACACACACACACACACACACACACACACACACACACACACACACACACACACACACACACACACACACACACACACACACACACACACACACACACACACACAC
This sequence comes from Protopterus annectens, assembly GCF_019279795.1. Taxonomy (NCBI): domain Eukaryota; kingdom Metazoa; phylum Chordata; order Ceratodontiformes; family Protopteridae; genus Protopterus; species Protopterus annectens. Next base: position 1,110,531,469 of record NC_056728.1, on the reverse strand, counting down.
ACACACACACACACACACACACACACACACACACACACACACACACAGATACATAAAACACATATTTACTTACAGCCACATGAATATATAGCTCTATGTCACATGTTCAGTCTGCCACAACATTGACTGTGACAAGATCAAGGCCATAATCTCACAGACTCAGAAAAGTGATGGAACATTGAAATGCAGAACATCAATAACAAACTGTTTGGCAGGGAGGCAAGATCCTCTCCACCCCCTGATAATTAAATTAGCACTGAGATCATACAGTTGAGAAATGGCAAAACCCCAATACCCATCCATTCATCCATCCACAAACCCTTTTTCCCATTTTTGCACTTGGAGTCAGGGTGTCACTTCAACACTGATGTGTGATTTTGCACACCCACCTGTCGATGGTCCAGTCTATTGAAATATTCATGCTTCAATCATCCGGTCTTGATCTTGTGAAAGTGCACTTTCTGGTAACTCAATCTTCTCAATTAGACCCATATATCTATATCTATAGCTATAGCTATATCTATATCTCTATTTATTGTTTACTGGCTTTTTGTTGGTTTAGAATGTGTGCTCAATTTATGGAATATATGTATTGTCAAATGAAATGCAGGTTCAGTTCAGTTTTGGCAATGTGTAACTCAGGAAGATGTATTTTTGAAGGCAACTGTGAGTTTGGAGGTATAATTGTGTTTGCTAACATTAGTAGTTAGAGTAAGGGGGAGGTACTGTGAAGCCTTCCCCTGCCCCTAATCCCATACCTACACCATTACTTCGAAAAGCACTTTCTATAAAACTGCCACTATTCAGACAAATTATTTCTGAAGTGGGTGGTAGGATTAATGGATTTCAAAAGGAAACTTGTTTTCCTTTTATGATCTATTGTTTTTTGGTTCAGGTTTTCAAGGCTTTGATTGACATGCTGGCATCAATCATTTGTGGTGAAAACTTTATTAACAGTGCTTAGAAGGGTGCTTAACAATTGTTGCACACCCTTCAAAGTGCTGTTAATATTAGGTCCCAGGTTAGAATAACACTTCACTATATTGTCTTTTCCCAATATTGGTGTGTGATCACGGCACTCCATGCACTCATAAATAAACATTTGAAGTTACTGTCTTTTCCCTGTTAGCCAGTTCCAGTAAGCAGTGGAAGTCAATGTCTTTTTGATAGTTGCAGACCATTTGTTGTTTTACTCATTCAACTGTGCACAGTAGGTATAGATAATGGTGCATTCCTTTAGCTGCATAAATAGTAAAAAGCAGCACTTCATAAATTATTCTGAACTTTGACTTAATAAGGAGGGATTCTTTGTAAGGAGGCTAATCTTATCACTCCAATTTTTGTAGTGATTCATTTAAGCAAAGTAGTGGAATATACTGCTGTATTAATTGTGCTTTGTTCTGTCAATGCCTTGTAGCTGATATCTTCCATTTCTTTAGTTAGCCAGTTGTAAGTGTAGTCGCCACCTTACTAAGTTATGTAATTGTTCACATCAGTGACACGTACTGCTACATTCATTATTGCTGATGTTTCTCAGCATTTTTACAGAGGACTACTTGGTTTTTCTTTAGTTAGTCATCCATGCAATGCATTAGCATGAAGCACTACATTAGTAATACAAATATGTTAATATTTATTTTTTATTTATTTCATTTCACATTTGTTGACTGGAAGAGTCCAGCTGGATTATAAATCCATTTTCAGTGGAGGCCCGGGGAGAAAAGCTCCAAGAGAGCAATTTTTTACAAAACGTAGTTTTAAGGACAGACTTTTGACATGCAATTTCCATAGAAGAGACTTTGACATAAATATTAACTAACAGATAGGATACATTCGTTCTCTACAATATAATATTAAATCTTAGAAGATATTCCTAAGTTTAGGATTCCTGTGATAGATTTACATTCAGAGTAAAAGCAGAGAGACGTAGAATAAGGCTCCGAGAGAGCAGATGATGCTCGCTATGGTTGAGAAGGATAACAAATTGATTCACTATATGTCTTCTCCTGGTTTTAGTTGCTTATGGAAAGCTCAACATTGCTGGGGTAGTTTTCACTAAATCCTGGAGAGATGGGATGAGCAGTAGATTAACAGTCCTAAGTGGGTACAGTACTATGATTGGTTGGCTTAGCAGAGTTGCTTAAGTTAGGTGAAGTGTTCTAATGAGACATTAGCCAGGGGGGATACAGGAGCACAGTCGATTATTCAAAAAGTGAATTTTAACAAGTTTCTTGAACTGTGATGGGGATTTGTTGTCAGTTATGTGGGCAGAAAGGGAGTTCCAGGTTTTTGCTATACAGTGGCTGTAGACAGACTTACCAGCTTCATTGTTATATTTGGTTACTTTGAGGAGATTTTGTGTGCTAGACCTCGTTGTATAGGGTTGCAAAAGATTTTGTAGGGCTGGGGTGTTTTCAGAGTTATGTATTATTTTGTGGGCTAGTGATAATTGATTGAGTTGAAGTAGAAGTGGTAGTTCTAGCCAATTGAGTTTTTTTAGGCATTCACTGTGATGTGTTCTGATGGGAGAGGTTGTAGCGAATTTGGCTATCTTATTATAACAACTATCAAGCTTGGTTAGGTCAAATTTGTGGAGATTTGTAAGCACGGAGGAGGCATAAAATAGGGTGGATAGTAGGTGAGTCCTCGCTATTGTAGTTTTGGAGTGGTCAGTGAGGAATTTTTTATTGCGATAATATAGCAATAATTTCATTGTATGATTATTACAAAGAAGCAAAATGCTATATTAATGTGCATTCTATGTATCTTCCCTTTGTTTTCTATGTAATTAATTAGTTTTGAAAAACAGCAGGAGGTGTCATTGCATGATGGAAGGTGGCTTGCCATTAATCATATCAGGTGCTGTAACTGATTTTCTATTTTTTTGTTAATCTTGAAACAGTACATGTTTTAAATCAAAGTTAGATGTTCTTGATATCTTAATACAGCAGCAGATCATAGTTTGTCACAGAGAAAGCGAATCAGTTAGTACAGTGAGTTAATACTAACTTAACTTAGAAAACAGAAAAAAAGCAACTTTGATGTTTTATTTACAAATATCAAATACTCCCTTTTCTCCATATTTGTGCAACCCTGAAAGTAGTACATGCAGAGATCATAGGTGTGGAGGAGTGTTCCACACTGGGGGTTCAGAGGAGATGCAACTCTCCTAAAAACAATTCTTTTTACTGTTTTGCACAGTTTTGTAATGTAGCTTGTTGATACAATAACATATTATTTTGTTCGGATATTACACTTGCAATGTTTTGCATCTCATCTAAGGGAGGTGTAATGTTTCATAATGTAGATTCTTTTGCACTGCATCCTTCATTATACATTTCATTTTAGTGCATTTTTTGTTTGTTGTGCAAAATTAGAAAATACCCATATTGTAAACAGCATAAACAGGTATAATAATTGGGAATTACGCATAAGTGCTGGTGAATTAATGAAAACAGACTGAATCAATATCTGTTTTATGCAATGTAGATTTAGTGTTTGTTAATGATGGCAGGCTAATAAAATGCATAATGATAGTATATTATACAAGAGAAAAGCAATTTTTTGCTGAGGTTCATAATGTGGTAAGTCATACATGTAGGGTGGTATTTATAGTCCCGAGGTTCACACATACATAGCAGTTATCTGCAAAAGGCACTGCTACACCTATATGCAAATTCAGTCATTGTAATTTATTTGTGCTGAATAAGTAAATGCGAAGGTATTTTAAAAAATGCCCACTTGCAGCAAAAGCATAAACTAACTGACATTAATCCTTAATTATGAGCAAAGTACTATGTCAAAATGTAAGACTTCATATTTTTGTACATTTTCGGGTATTGTGAAAAAATGAGGCTATGCACAAGCATGCTTGAAGTATATAAGGCAAGCTTCACACAGCACTGCTTTATTCTTAACTTTTAAAAATATTAAGGGTTTTATATGTCTTACACGGTGGTATCCTTACTTAGTCACCCTGTTAGTTTGTTGAAAGAGTGGAAAGGTAAAGGAAACATAACAAAGAGGAAAGCACAGAAGGAAAACATCAAGAGAGTTATGCTGATGGAGGTGGGAAAAGAAGGGTACTATGTTTCTGGTGGGGTGTAGACCCCATGTGTTTTCAAAACTTTCTTACATAAGAGGGTAGTTTGGGTAAGAAGTAGGTTAGAGGGTATAGGATGGAGGATTAGGGAATGAGGTGGGTGAAGAGATGTTGAGCTTAGGAGGAACCCCCCCAGCCCACAGGACCTCAAATGTTTCTACTGCCTGATGGAGTTGTAGTGGAGGACCCCTATCCTGAGGGTGCAGGAGGGCCTCTGGTGGGATGGTGGTCAGCACTGACCTGGGCAGCATGTACCCACTGAAGTCCATCGTGGACTGGCTGAATGTGTCTGTCCACTACCTGCCCCACCACATCCTCATCCTAAAGTTCACTGGTTTTGAGGTTAACTAGGCTAACATATGCCAGGGTAGCAAGAAAACCAGTGCCATTGCCCCAACTCTGTCAGAATGTCCCTGGATGTTCACAGGGTTAACGTTCCCTGACCTGGGAGGAACATGGTTAGCTGCTCCTAAGGATTTTGGCCTGCGGAAAAAATAAACAGAAATTGGAGAGAAAAAAAGTAAAGACAGACAAAGGAATGCATAATTAAAGTAAGAAAAAGAGAGAGGGAGAATAGACCGACAACCAAAAAATGGAGACAATATATTCTCTAATTTGTTTCTTCTTCTTTTGGCTTTTCCCGGTTAGGGGTCGTCACAGCAGAACTCCGGTCCGCTAATGATTGGCAATAGATTTTTATATACTAGCTTGCCGGGCCTAACGCACAACCTTCAACGAAGGAACGCCCATACAATATTCTCTAATAAAGTAGTATATCACTGCAGTCTTTATTAACTCTATTTTTTTTATTTTTATTAAAATAATTAAATTAAAGGAAAATTTTGGAAAATGGTCCTGGAAGCATGGGAACAATCAATATATTTCTATGATAAGGTGGTGATTTTCACATTTGCAGTCTACTGATACTAAAAATATATGCTGGACATAACAAAAGGAATGGCAATAGAACTGAAATTTCTGGCTGATACAGGTTGTGTGCAGTTGTGTACAGAAAACACTTTATTTCTGCTAACTTTGTGTATGAATTACTTCTGCATTTGTACTTTCAGAATACATAAAACATTAAAAAAATGTATTACTTAAAATGTATATTTTACATGTAAATAGCTTTTTTGCTTGCTTGTTTGCATATTCACAAGTATCCTCATTGAGTCTTCCTAAGCCTTCTGATCTCCTGGGCTCTGTTATAAGAAATCTCTGCAACTGCTGCATACAGAACACATAGAAAATAGTTATCTAACTATCTCATATGGGTGGTTTACAATATTTCTAACAAATAAATTTAACATTCAGTGAGGTATTTCTGCATTTGCTTAAGACGTGTACTTACTTCTGTCCATTTTTCTATTGAGTTTTGTTAAATGCTTTCATTTATTAAGCAGGAAACCAGCAAAGCACATCATTTCATTCTTTTATTTTAACTAATCTATCTGTGATCATCAGCATTCCTTCATCAATGCAAGCCACACTAAAAGGACCGCATGATTTCCTTTCAATTGTTATACTATTATTTCACTCTGCAGCTTGTCTACATGGAGGATGGATACTTCATGCAACCTGTTTATATAATTCCTTTGTAGTTCCTGCTTTCCACTATGTCTTACATTCCGTACTTACAGTTTTAAGTAATCGCAAGTGTATTTGTTATAAGTAACAGGCTTTTACAAAGAGACAAGCTGTACACATACACACACACACACACACACACACACACACACACACACACACACACACACACACACACACAAAGAAAAATGTAGCAATTGAAATGAAGTTATAACATCCTTCCAATTCAACTTCTATTAAAAAAAAAAACATTTACTTTTACTGATAGTTGCATTATAACTATTTCATGGAAATGTGTGGTTTCATAATTTACTGCTTAATAAATATAACCATAAAAGGGATTTAAGTAGAACTGTATACATAAATAATCAATAGAGCATTTCTTAGTAATTTCTGTGCTGGCCATTCACTTATTACTTTATCACCTGCCTCTACTCTGACTTAGATATGGTGACTAAAATGAGTTCTGCCATATTGTACATGCAGTTATTATTTTGAAAAAATGACCGTCTAATACAATAATTAACATATTAATAAAAAGCCTGTGAATTACATAAATCAAATATTTTGTTTCTAACAATTGTATGACATACTCCCAATGTATGAAATTAATTTTTAAAACACGTAATATATATGTTTTTCAAACTCCAATAATAGCAAAATGGAAATTTTTTTCTGCATTCCCATTTCACATACCTCTAGATTTAAGGAAACTCAGAACAATGTTAAAATGAATTTACTAAAAAGTAATGGATTAGCATTATGGTATGATTGCTTTGAAAAAGGAAGAGCTAAGTCCTCACAATACTGAATGAAATAATATAAGCAGGATGAATCTGCTAACCAATTAATATTATCCATCAGTAAGAAACTAAATGAATTTGTGGATAATATTAGTGAAGAGGAACAGAACACTAATCCCCATTTATGAGGACCGTCTGAAATCACTGTCGCTTTATTCTGTTTCATACAGACTACTCAGAGGTGATCTCTGCGTTGTATAAGGCAATCTCTGACTCTGTTTTATTGGAAATTCTACATATCCATAAGTCCAATAGCTCATGGGTTACTCACTCTAAAGACCTTAACCTGGTATGTGACATTAATAGAAGCTGCTGGAGGGACAGATTTGTCTCCCAGAGGTTACCACACCTGTGGAACAGACTCCCACTTCATGTCAAACAGAGCACCTCATTGGCCCTCTTCAAGTGCAATCTGGGGGATTGGAAGGGTAACTGTAAACTCACCCTGGGGGTTCTACCTGTGTCCCTCTTGGACAGGGGCAATAGGTACTGATCATGGAAATAAGGGTGAAACTTGTCAAGGCTTGTAAGGGCCCCAGGGTCATTAGCCTAGTAACCTCCTATGATCCGATTATCCTATGAATATATGAATGCTGTCACTGAAGGTAAACTGACCTACAAAGAAAGCTTGTCCAAGAAATATGTTAGTTATAAATAATAATAATAAAGTCAATGCAAAATTCTGGATTTCTTTAGATAGTAGTGGACTGAGTGACTTAATAGATGGTAAGAATAAAACTTTGTTACTTAAATCAGTTAGTCAAATTTTTTCGTGTTTACACTGGAAAGTTTTTATGTGGAAATATATACATAGAATGTATGTTACTCCCTATAAAATCTGTGTGTTAGCAAAATGACTTCTTCATTCTGTTGGAGATGTGGTAAACATGTAGAAGCTAATTGGGTGCACATATTTATGGATTGTAAAAAATTAATTTATATTGGGTAGAGATAAGTATGTTTTTTAAGGGGTTATGGTCTAATATTTTTTTCTTTAACTAGATCAGTAATACTAATAATGTTCCACTTCTTGTATCTGTAAAAGTAAGAGCAAAAAATGTTTTGGGCTCTCTTGCCAGTCACTAGAAAAGTTATTATAAAAAACCGGAAATCAAGCTCAGTTCCTACATTCAAATGATTTTTAAATTTAACAGCAATACTACGTAAAACTGAAAAAGAAATCATCAGAATGAGATCTATAAATTGTACTAAGACTTCTAATTGTAGGGATAACCTTGAAATGTTGCTATTAAAATACCAAGATTCTTAATGTGTTAATATATAAGATTACCTTGATGATTCCAAGCATGCCTATCATTGAATAACAATATGTGAAGTTGATGTTTTTCTTTTCTGTGTATATATTGAAAATATATTAAATTAATAAACATTTTCTTAAGAAATATTTGTAAGTGTACTCAAGCAGATTATACCTGTCTTACAGAGATATAGATGAATGCATTTATGTATTTCTTTACTTATACATATACATTTGTATTTATACAAAAATGAGTGTAAGCACATAAACATGCTATATTTGTATACATGTACCTTATAGAGATATGTTTAGGCATACTCATACCCTTTTATTGCATATAGATACATATTTTCACATACTCAGACATTTCCTCTTGCATTTACCTACAGTTAAGCAATATTTCTACTCTATATTTTTTAAACCTATTTTGATAAGATTTCTGCCTTCTGGCCATTACCTGGTCTACCCATTCAGCCAGTTGGACAGACATACGCTTCTGTAGGTCATTGTACTTATGTACTTATTACAGCACTGGGTGCCAGAGTGGGTGATCCCTGGCAGGGATGACAAGTCTCTCCTGGCTATTGCCAGTTGTCAATGTTTCCAGTCCAATGTACATTTACATGACTTGATCTTATCCAGGTGTAAATCCCTAAGACGGTAGAGCATCATTTTTGCCTCCTTGTCAGAACAGCTTGGAACTCAACCTTGTACGCTCATAGGTGCTGCAATCTATTGTAGTCCTGTTACCAGACTGAAGAATGTAACTGCAGACTTGTGGTTCACAGGTTTGGAACCATATTGTCTGCAGTGTGACATCACAATAACCAAACCCAGCTGCTCCTTAAAATATAGAAAATATTATAAGTATCCTGAGATGTAAACTAGCTCTGTTGCCAGTTTTCTTCAGCACTGCACAAACAACAAAGTCTCTGAGGATACAACTAAATTGTGTATGACAAAATCAAATAATCTGATGTGTAGTACCTTAACAGAGAACAAAAAGTAATTTTAAACCTGACTAAATATTGCATACAACAAAAAAAGGTGATGCATTTTTCCATTCAGTTGCAAGGTATAAAATCATATTAAATATTGAAATAACATTTTCTATTAAAACTACCTCTGCAGGAGATTTGTTATGTATATACTTAAGTATACTACCATGAATAACTACTTAAAGAGAAAACAACTTACACTTACTGACCAGATGACCACTGGGCATGCGTCCATTACAAAAGAAGCAGTAGAGTGAGCTAGTGTGCTAGATAAGGGACTTATGTGCACTGACAGGATGCTGGGCACTAACAATGGAGATGCACCTCATGCATCACACATTACCTGGCAATTGATGGAAAGGTAGCTATACCTACTGTGGTACTGCTCACCCCATGGATTGGATGGGGTCATAATTGCTATACGGGTGCAATCTATCATACCAAGTACCTCAGGGAAATGTGCCACCCCATAAAAGGCATTGACAGTCCAAGCTTGGACCTGAGATAACACCAGAAAATAGATATACCAATCCACACATGCCAACAGTACATCCAGGAAATGCTGAAATTTCCTCGAGGCAGAAGCCTGTGAGATACTCAATGTATCCACACCTCTGGAATGTCCCTGTGGCATGTATAGTGAGGATTATACATATTTAAGTATTCACAAGGATAGGAAGGCCATGCATTTTCCCTTGCTCCCTTGTGGGGTTCTAAACATACTCACTAAGACCCTTACAATATACTTGTACACTCTAAATCTGTAAAGTATTTACTGATTATCAAAATTATAATGAGTTATTCTCTGTCTATATCTCTGCCTTCTTGGTCTGTGAAAGCCACTGGGCACAAGAGGTTCTGGCTTGCCCAAGACAAGCAGCTCAGACTGATAAATAGCAGGGTTAATAGCAAGGGAAAGTGTCTTTATGGATTGCAAAGTACATAGCAAAGACATGATTCTGTCTTTTGTAACAAATCTGGGAACAGTACAGAAATGTGTCAAATTATGGCTATGAATTGCAAACAGGAGGAAGAAGGACTTATTAGCGTAAGTGGATTTACATCATTTCTTTGCCTTTACCTGTTGCCATAGTGGCAATGAATAGCACCCAAAGTTGTTATCATCATTCTTTGCACAGTGCAAGAAGCTAAAGCCTATGTAATTGTTGAAGGAGAAGAAACTGATGCAATAATTATGGACTGGACTCAGTAAAGTTCACAGATTCTGGCACATTATGCCAATATCAGTGCTAAATTTGTGGGTAACATTGTAATATGTAAATGTACAACAAGAAAGTCAGAGTAGCTCAGTTCGCAATTGAGTATCACAGTAGCAATGGCACTAAAGAAATCAGTAAGTAATCTGTAAGTAATGAGAAATGGGTGTCAAAGTACATTGTACACTGACAAAGTTAGGGAAAGATCAGGGGCAGTTCGTGGCATCGGACTGCCGGACTGCAGCCCCCTCTGCTAAAAAGAAAAAGAAATCCGTAGAAGAAATCTGTAAAAAAAAAAAAAAAAAAAACCTTTGCAGCTGTTTATAACTTTAATTCGAGTCCCCGACTCGGAAGTACGCATATGTGCACTTAACCGCCTCGGGCTGCGGCGGTTTTAAACAGATTTTTTTTTGTTTTGATTGCAGCCCAGTGGTGTAATGAAGGCATCATTGTGATGCCCAGAAGTCTATGCGGTTCTAAACCGCATAGAATTGGAAGGGGCTCGGACTGCGACGTCCGCAGGCACGTCATGATGTACTTGCTGGGCTAAAGGCTGCTGATTGGTTGTCGCTCTCTTCCCAGGCTTTATGTGCTGGGAAGAGAGCGAGAATCAGTCAGTTGAGTTGTGGGCTTGACTTGTGTTGTCCGATTTTATAATTTGGCAATTGGCATTGGATTTTATTTTTTTTTTTATTTGGGCGGATTTTGTCAGCTGTGCAGCCTGTGCTAGCCTAGCCTGAAGGAAGAAGAACAGAAAAAGAAAGAAGAAGAAAGAAAAAAGTTAGAGAAGAAGAACAGAGTGGAAGGTGCAGAATTAAAGTAAGTATTGTAGCTCATGTAAATGTGCAGAGAATCCCACCCATCCAAGGTAGACACAAGTACTAGAGTGGCTTTTCATCTGTCCTTGATTTTTACAGAATGGTCTGGTTTCTGTCATATTTTTTGTACTGTTTATTTATGCTTATTACTCAAAGTGCCTGTTGCTCTGTGTTTAAGTAGCAATACTTTAATGACCATCAGGTAAGCTTGGCTGAGATTGCAAGATGCAAGTAAGCTTTAATAAGCATACTGTTAAAGAACTGCCAACATTGAAAGCCTTTCTGTTGCCATGTAGAGAATACTTAACTAGCTAATGTATAAGCCTTGGGTATTGAAATGCATATGCCAGTATGTGTAGTAAAGGACAGAATTACATTATTTTAAGAGTCTCATTACACTTGGAGACTTCCAGTCATCTCTGCAGGCTTTACCCGTAAACCGAATGCCAATCGCGTGGTCCATAACATGTACAGTAATCCTTTTAAGCAATGTATCCTGAGCTTATTTCTTGTTTGCTTTTCATTTTTTACTTTGATCATGTTTTCCCCATGAAACAAGTAGATGTCAGGCAGCAGGTCTTTTTGGATAAGGAACATTTTTACAAGTGGGGGCATCAGAGATTTCTACTTTCAGCATGTTACTTGTTACTTTAATAAAGCTGAATATAAATTATAATTAGAACTGCAGTGCAAGAAGTGGTTTGAGTTGAGTGCTGCTTGTTTTTCTTATACTTGATTTTGACTGGAATTCCATTAATATATTTAAAAAAAAGTAATTTATTTTTTCATGCCTCACAACCTTTTTGTTTCCATCTAGATATTACGCTGTCATGCAGCCAATGCATTGAAATATTTTTATTCTTCTACACTTCATTTTGTCTTGATTGGACTTTCATAATGACGGTTTGGCACACAGGGCAGTATATTTAGTTTTTGTGGTTTGCTACTACAGGTGTGTGTGTGGTAGGGAATACCTCAGGCTTGAACCCTGTACCTTGTATGCAGGTGTTAAAGACCTGAATTCCCTACCCACCACCATTTGTAAAAAAAAAAAATTGCAGATTTTTGCCTCATATTTGATCTGATCTGTTCCTCATAATATCTGTGGTTTGTAAATGCTACAATGCTTGATATTTGATAGTGCAGTGGTAGCATTGTTGCCTCACAGCTGCAGGTTCTCAGGTTTGATTCTTGGCTGGGTTGCCTTCTTTGTGGGGTCTGTATTTTCTCCCTGTGTTTGTGTGGGTTTGCTTTTGTGTCCTCCCATGTTACAAAGACATGTCTGCATTATTTCTTCCTGGGCCTCTGCTGAACATTTTTTTTTGTTCCAAGTCAGACTGTCCTGATTAACAAATGTTAAATAAAATTGACAGGCATTTGAATTTCAGACTTCAGGTTTCTGAAGGTTTAATTCTTTGTATATTTGATGGGACAGTGGTAGTATTGTTGCCTCACAGCTATAGGTTTTCTGGTTTGATTCTTGGCTGGGGTGCCTTCTGTGTGGAGTCTGCATCTCCTCCCTGTGTTTGTGTGGATTTGCTCTGGTGCCCTGTCATTTTACAAAGATGTGCCTGCAGTATTTCTCCCTGGGTCTTTGCTGAAAATTGTTTTTGTTCTGTCAGCAGTAAAATTGACAGGCATTTGAATTTCAGACTTCATGTTCTTCAGAAAACACATAGTAACACAACTGTAACACAACCTTTTATTTTAGCAATTTTCTAAGTTTATAAGATGAATATTTGAAATTTGTCCCTATTTTTTGGGACTGTATTCCCCCATTAGTGGCTTTGTCCAGGTTTTTTGTGCTAAGGTTGACAGCTATGGCAAGAACTGAATTCACTGAATATGTTTGAGGGCTGTATTCCCTCATTACTGGGTTTGTCCAGGTGTTTTGTACTAAGAGGTTGACAGCTGTGGTGAGAACTGAATCCACTAAATGATAGCCATTTAAGTTTCAGTCTTCCTCTTTTTTACAAAGCAGCTGATTTGCCGTAGTGGTATGTTGCTCTGACTGTTTTGCACAGGGACCTTGGCAGTAAAATGTATGGTGGTAACACAGCATTTTATTCTAGCAACTTTCCAAGATTATACAAGCAATGTTTAATGTGTCCCTGGTTTTGGGATTTTAACCCCCCCCCCCCCAATACATTTTGGCTTTTTCCAGTTTTCTTGTGCTGTGAAGTTGAGATGCAGTTGAGTATTGAGTAGATTTTACAAGGAGCTGAGAGCTGCAGGGGAACAGAAGTTTAGTGTTGCTTAAATGAAGTTAGTTTGCCTTGTTAATAGCACAACAGGTTGTGTACTTGCTTTTGATGCAAAAGGCTATGGGTTCTACTCCCACAAGGGTGGATGCTGCCGTATTGAAAATGTTCTCCTTGGTGAAGATACTAACTATGAGTCTGTTATCAGTTTGCCATCCATTTCCTCTTGCAATATTACTAGCTTATTATTTTAATGTAATATAGGCAATTTATTCCTGAAGGGCAACAGACACTTTATTTTTTGATGAAACCATGAAATATAAAGGTGTTTGCTAGCAGCAACCTCTTCCTTAGTTACAGATTTCTTTAATGTGGAATTATTTAGATGACTTTTACTTCTTCAGAGATTGTGCATATTTACTGATAATGGACTGTAGAATTGTGCATACTTACTGATAATGGACTGTAGAATTGTGCATATTTACTGATAATGGTGGACTGTGGAATTGTGCATATTTACTGATAATGGTTGACCGTAGAATTGTGCATATTTACTAATAATGGTGGACTGTGGAAGTCTGAGTAGACTTTTATGATAAATGTTCTGAACGGGGCAGTTTTGCCATTATGGGTGCATGCGTTTTGTTTCATTGCTTACTGGAAAAATGTTCAAAACAAATTTAAAACGCCCTCTAACAACTGTACTGTATTGTACAAGGAATATAATTTAGTACAATGAGGAAGGTGTATCAAAGAGCACATGTATGTTTCATATGCAAGGGGCCTATGATTTGAAAACAGCCCATAATTAATCTTTATCTGCCACTGGCAAAATGTATTTTCTTTGAATGTGGGTTTCAATGCTGTTTCAATGAATGTGAGTTTCAAGGGCAGATAGGTTTTAATGCTAAGTTTTCATTGTGAGACTGCATTGCTTTGTTTAGCAGATGACTTAGTGTTTGTGCTGTAAAATACAAAATAAAACTTTCAAATGAAGTCCAACTCATCAAAGAAGTAAAGCAGTATGCACATTAGTGTTTTTATGGTAAATGGAGTGAAATAGTCAAGTAATGGTTCATTGGAATGGCTGCAGAGGCTCCATTCAACCATGATTTTGTCAGGGGGGAAGGGCAGCAAACTCAGACAGGCCCAGCTGAACTATACCTCCCAACTGTCCAGATTTTCAAAGAATGAATAGATTTTTGCTTCTTATTTTTGGTTTGTTCTTCATAAAATTTGTAGTTTTCTGGCAAATCATTTAGGAATTAAGTCACTAAATAATTATGCACTGAGTTTCAGACTTCATAACCTTCAGAAAAATGCATGCTAAAGTAAGAATTGTTATTCTATCAACTGTCTCAATTTATACAAGAGCAATTTTTAGTACTGTTTATATGTTCCCCCAATATATTTGGCCTTGTTCAGATTTACTGCATTAACAGGTTGAGAGGTACATGCAAATAAATTGCTTTATAGAATTAGGCATAGCCAACCTCTCAACTGTCCCCGATTTTGGCTCAAAATGTTGTTCTTCCCCCTAATAATCCCTCCGCAAAATAGCAATTTTGGGTTTACAATTAAGAAATAACTGTAATAATCAAAGTTATAGATTACTTGAAATGCATGTAGATTCTTTTATTTTGTCAGCTGCTCAAGTTAGCAGTATTAATATTAAAGTGTCCCTTCTTTGACAGGTTCCCAGCTGTATTGTGTGGCTATTTTATATTTTTGCATCACATTTTTAGTCCATTTTTCATAAAATTGTGTTTTTTGGCAAATTAGTGACAAATCACTAAAGACTGAAGTTAGAAAATAATGACAGACATTTGAGTTTCAGATTTTATACCCTTCAGAAAATTCATACTAATGCAAGACCTATTCTATTATCTTTCTAAGTTTATTAGAGCAATATTTAAAATTTGTCCTTATTTTTGGGTCTTTGTCCCACTTCTGTGTATGGCTTTGTCCAGATTTCTTGCTCTGAGGTTGAGAGGTATGACAAATGTGTCAGGGCCATCACAGTCAGCCAGAGACATTTCAAATTGTGATATACTTGTTGCACCCCACTCCCCCATGTAGTGACTCTGGATGTGTCCAAGCAAGGCAAGGAGAAGTTATGCAGTGTAAATGTGCAGTGTGTCCCCCCATCCAAGGTAGACACAAGTACTACAGTGGCTTTTCATCTGTCCTTGATTTTGCAGAACGGTCTGGTTTCTGTCATATTTTTGTACTGTTGATTTATGCTTATTACTCAGATTTATGCTTATTACTCAGGAAGTGCCTGTTGCTCTGTGTTTAAGTAGCAATGCTTTAATGACCATAAGGTAAGCTTGTCTGAGATCGTAAGATGCAAGTAAGCTTTAATAAGCATACTGTTAAAGAATTGCCAACAATGAAAGCCTTTCTGTTGTCGCCATGCAGAGAATACTTGACTAAATAATGTATAAGCCTTGGGTATTAAAGGACAGGATTCCATTATTTTAAAAAGCTCATTACACTTGTTGGAGACTTCCACTCATCTCTACAGACTTTACCTATAAACTAAACAGGATGCCAATCATGTGTGGTCCATAACCTGTACAGTAATCCTTTAAGCAGTGTATCTTGAGCTTGTTTCTTGTTTGCTTTTCAGTTTTTACTTTGATCATGTTTTCCCCATGAAACAAGTAGATAGTTGTCAGGCAGCAGGTCTTTTTTGGATAAGAAACATTTTTACAAATGGGGGCATCACAGAGATTTCTACTTTCAGCATATTACTTGGTACTTTAATAAAGCTGAATATAAATTATAATTAGAACTGCAGTGCAAGGAGAAGTGGTTTGAGTTGAGTGCTTCTTGTTTTTCTTATACTTGATTTTGACTGGCATTCCAGTAATGTATTTAAAAAGTAATTTATTTTTTCATGCCTCACAACCCTTTTGTTTCCATCTAGATATTAAGTAAGCTGTCATGCAGCCAATGCATTGAATATTTTTATTATTCTACACTTATTTTTGTCTTGATTGGACTCTCATAATGATGGTTTGGCACCCAGGGCAGCGTATTTAATTAAAGTTAGTTTTTGTGGTTTTGAGCATAGCTCCTCCCCTTTCTAGTTGGCCACACCCTTCCCCTTGACCCCACCCATTCAGCTGTCTCCTGCAGCCCCCCTTTGATTTGAAGTCACCAGCCGCCACTGGGAAAGATAATAATTCAAGTATCCCGATAGTTATAAAGATACATATATGTATGTGTATATATATATATATATATATATATATATATATATATATATATATATATATATATATAGAACAGAATCTGTGCAGTAAGGTTAAGGACAACTACAGAATATAACTGACTCTGTTATGATACCATAAAAAAAG
Source organism: Protopterus annectens (assembly GCF_019279795.1). Lineage (NCBI taxonomy): Eukaryota > Metazoa > Chordata > Ceratodontiformes > Protopteridae > Protopterus > Protopterus annectens. The sequence goes on along the minus strand of NC_056728.1, from coordinate 1,110,515,120 downwards.
AAAAGAATGCCAACTATCCCAATGTAGGCTGCATGGCATTCGTAATACATATTTTCACATTTTTTTTCAAAAAACATTACAGACAACTGCGGATATTTCCATAATTCATTCACTAACAAAAAATACTTGCTTCAAAGCTCCAGTGCCATTCATAGCATACATCATCAGCAATTGTTGCAGTAAGCACAGAGGCAGCTGTGGATATCTCTGTAAGACATGTATTAATAAATATGCCTGCTTGTACTTACAGATTTTGATGGAATCTGTAAAATTTTTAATAAAAAATTAATTCAGGTGAAGGGCAATCACAACCACATTGCCACAGATAACATTTGTTAACAATGGGGTCAGGATTTGTGTGGAGATCACAAGTAGTGCACACACTAAAAAAAAGTGGGAGAAAGAAAATAAAATGTGGGGTATGGGTGAAGAAGTGGGGCACAGAAAAAAGATGTTGGAATAGAAAAATCTGAGAGAAAGTCAGAAGGGCATGGCTATTTTTTTTTCTTTTTTTGGTCAAATAGGCCCCATTTTGGGGTTTTTTTGTTTTGTTTTGTTTTTTTTTTTAAGAAAAGAAAGAAAAGTTAACATGCAGAAAGAGGAGGAGAATGAAATCACAACAGGTATACCAATAGAACAAATATCAAAACATATGACAGACAAAGGTTGGAAAACTAAACAGCAAGGACAGATAAATTACATAGATGACACATTGCACAACATGAGCAATAGAAAGTTGGCAGATGGGGTAGGGATGCATACCAGCTATGGTGAAATGCAGGAAAACATATCTACTTATGCACTATCATGTTATGACAAGTTGCACACTGTGTGGCAATCATACCTGGATGTGTATGACGACTGGTAGATGTGTGTTGAAGGGTAATAAATTAGGATAACAGTACAAATTGGATAAATAAACACATATTCAAGTACTCCATCAGCAGTGCAAGTGTAAGCCAAGCATTATCACAGATGAACAAATGCAGGTCTAAGAAAACTCCAGCAGAGGACAGAACCAAACCTACAACTATGCATGTGAAAGGCACAATGCCAAACAGACGTACTGCAGAAAAGCAACAAAATTGATTTTACATACACAAATAGGTGTACACTACCCAAACATGTGATGAAATGCATATATGTTACACACATATGCCATGTCAAAGGCAACATACAGGTGTAGATGCGTTTGTATGACTGTCGGTAGTCTAAATGGAATGTATATGAAGTAAAGGCCAACACACCTACACACACCAATGATGTAAGAATATTTACTAAAATACAACACTACAGCTAAAACAAATGTAGCAAGTTATGGACATGGATGTCAATGAAGTGCAATGGTTAGCACACAGGTATAATGAGAACTAGGACATATTGCAAGCAGTAGTCAGAGATTTGTTTGCAGATGTCCGCATCATAAAATGGCCATACAATTAGCACATGCTACCATGCCATAACTAATACATGGCAATGGTCAATAATTAAAACAAAGGCAAACATCTGCAAAATATAACAGGGAAATATGCAGGTGGAAGGGAGGTGGACAACCTGGGGCCACATCAAGGAAAAGCAGGACAAGAGAGGTTGACACACTGCAAATGCATGTGTACAGTATACATGGTACTGTAGAAGCCAAACCAAAACGCATTTAACCAAATGAAAAATGTATGTCACATGGCCAGAATGACTGCTGGTGTCCACAGAATTGGCCATGTATAAAATACACATACACAAAAATGTGCAATCATGTGACATCAACATGCATAGGTAAGCAAGCCAAGAATTTCAAGAACATACACATAATGGGCTTTATGGCGTTCTTCTAAAGACCCTCAAGATCACATTAAATACAGGCAATCCAGGAACGAAACTAAAAAATCTAATTTTCAAGACAAAAAAACAATTCTACTGTAATTTACAGAAAGTAAATCAAAATAACCCTCAGAAGTTTTGGGCAGGTTTAAATAATCTACTACATCCTGGACACACTTCAACCCCAATCCCTGCTGCTACTATTGATAAAACCCCTGAAGATGTTTCTGACAGTTTTAACCGATTCTTTACTGAGACAATTCAAGCCCTAGCTAGTCAACTACCTCCAAGCTCCCCTGGTCCTGAAAGTAGCACCCCAAGAAACCTACTCGCATTCAGCTTCCAACCAGTCGCCACTTCACTTATCCATACCCTGATCAAAAAATTAAAACCCACTAAATTTTCTGCTGATCAACTCCCTGCCGAGTACCTACAAAAATCAGCTGATGCTATTGCTTACCTCGTCTCAATACTAATCAATCGAACCATAGTAGAAGCTAAAATTCCCACCATCTGGAAAATATCCAATGTAATCCCACTTCACAAAGGAGGCAGCTCTACTGAATTCTCCAATTATAGACCAATAGCTATACTCTCTCCACTTGCAAAGATTATGGAAAAATGTATTCATAGACAACTCATGCACCACCTAATCCAGAATCACCTTATGGCAGACACTCAGTATGGCTTCCGTCCTCATCACAGTACTACTTCAGCCCTCCTATCCTTTACCAACACCATAAACCATAACCGCAACAATAATTATATATCCTCAGCCCTCTTCTTGGATCTTTCCAAGGCATTCGATATGGTTGATCACCAACTTTTAATCCACACCCTGCAAACATTCTGTCTAGATACTAGAGCCCTTCAATGGTTTCAGTCCTACCTGAATGGTTGACAGCAGGCTGTTCTCTGGCAGAACAAACTCTCTAACCTTCTACCTAACACCCTTGGAGTACCACAAGGCTCTATCCTAGGGCCCTTGCTGTTCTCCATCTTCATTAGCGACCTTTATACTGTCATCCCAAAAGTCAGCTGTATCCAATATGCTGATGACTCTACTCTGATTTGCTCAGCCACATCTCCAGTAGAGTTATGGTCAGCTACCCAGACCACCTTTAATACAATAGAAAACTGGCTTTCTGAACATCGTCTGATCCTAAATCCCAAAAAAACTAAAATGCTGTTATTTTCACCAAAACGTAGGTCTACCGCTTTCACCTTTACCATAAATTCAAATGATGGCACAATAATTTCCCCTGACCTCTCTGCAAAACTATTAGATGTCATCATAGACAATAATCTAAAATTCGACCTACATGTTAACCAAACTATCAAAACCATCAATAAAAAACTAGGGTCACTTTACAGAATAAAAGCCTTCCTAACCCCTCCAGCTAAAATTGCCATAGCTCGCTCTCACCTTCTTTCAACCCTTCTGTATGCATCCCCTCTACTCTCGAATTTGAACAAGACTGTCCTTAACAAACTCTCAATTTGCTACAACCACATTGCCAGGTTTGCCACTGGGCTACCTTTTAGGGCACATCATTGCATCAATCTAAATCATCTTGGGTGGCTGGAACTACCCAGCCTAATCCAGTATAACCAACTGATTATGGCCTATAAAATCCGTATAATCCGGACAATACTCCTGCACTTAAAAATATTATCACCTCCTATACCAATCCTAGACTGCTTCAATCCCCTAACAAACTACTAATTCAGGCTAGCAAAATTAATAACACAGCCGGTGACTCTCTCTTTGCAAACTCTGTAAGTAGATCCTGGAACTCTCTTCCAGCTGATATTACCTTACTTTCCACCTTAGGTCAATTTAAAACTAGACTCAAACAACATTTGTCAATAAACTGGCTATGTCAATGTATCAAGCCTGGCTTACTCTCTCTAGAATGTGTAAAAAATATCTGTTAACCAGTTTGCTGTGTAATTTAATTTAATCCTGATTTGCACTCAGGATTAACTCTAACCTGTGGAACTTGTTTAACTTGCTTACTTATGTAATCTCTGTAAATAGTCTGTTTGTAATATGTAATTCTGGTATTATGTAATGCTGTATCTGCTTACCCTTGGAGCTTTCCTTCCCGGGCCTCTGCTGAAAATGGACATGCATCCAGTCAGACTATCCCAGTCAACAAATGTAAAATAAATAAATAAAAAATAAATAATACTGTCATACAAATGTTGACTAAACAAACACAGGTGTATGTCACCCATCCTGCTCACTACTGAGCAGAAGACACTGCTGTGAGCATCATCACATCACATCAGTGGTAAGTCAGTGAATGCTCACATATCAAAAGTACAATTATGTGTTTTATGCTGTTTTTAATTTTTCCAAGTCTTTTGGGTTTCTAATACCATGACGGGAATGGACCCCATTCCTAAGTCAAAGTCCGATTAAAGTTCATGAAATTAGTATTGTTTCACTCTTTGATGTTAGCCAAAAGTGCTCTTCACAGCACATGCAATGTGCCCGGTAATGACTTCTGAAATTAGTACGGTGTTACATGAACTGGTAAAATATCTAAATATGACTGTAAATTCTTTTTTATAAGACCAGTTGCTCCTACTATTATTGGAACTGTCTGGGTATCTTTCTGCCACATGGCTCTCGTTTCTGCCTGCAGATCAAGGTATTTTATTTTGTATCTTTCTGTACACAAGACACTGTAGTGACTAGGTGTGGCGATTTCAATGATCAATGCTACTTTTGTCTTCTTTTCTTGGACCACTATATCTGGTTTTCTAGCATGTGTCTTTTGAACTGTTGGTATTTGGTGATCCCATATGATATAAACTTCATCATTTTCTATGATTCTTTGTGGCTCATGTTTCCAGTGTTTTCAGCCAGTTCGATACAATAATGTTTGCACAATCTCCAGTGTAACAGCCTTGCCAGATTATTATGCCTTTCAGTATACAGTCCCTCTGCCATTAGTGCATCGCAACCAGCAACAAGGTGTGTGATTGTTTGCAATTTTGTTTTACAAAACCTACATATGTATGTTTCTCCTATATGTTTAATGGACTTTGTAAGCCAGCATGTATGTAGCCCACTATCTTGGGCTGCCAATATTAACCTTTCATTTCTTGATGTGAATTCACCTCTCATTAACCATTCCTGCATTCATTCTTGATCATCATGAGGCTCTTCCAGAAGTTTTCTATACTTGCAACTATATTTATGTTTTTTCCACATTTCTTGCCTTCTCATCTGGTCCTTCACCTAATATTCTTTCTTTTGTTTTTTAGCACATTCAGTTGCCGCCTGTTTTTATCTGCTTCTGGTTTGATTTCCATTCCTGCTTGATGTTGATGTGCAGAGATGTCATCTTAGATTTATTCTCCTCATATTTTAAAACTTTCACTACCTTTGGATCCTGTGAGATCAGCAGATATGTGTGGAGTCTGATGATTGCAGATCTATACATGTAATCAATTTCAAGGAGGCCCATCCCTCCTTCAGAACAAGGAATAAATAATCTTGGTATACACTGATTTTTATAAATCATTTGGTGAGCATGAAGCATCCTTCTTGTTTTAATATCCAATCATGTGTTACCATGGATCTGACTATGTGCACACATGTATACAATCAGTTGATATGTACAACTATTTGTTGGAGGTGTGAAATTATGTGAATAAGTAATGGATGTGGAAATGTAAGACACATCAAACACAGTACAATGTACTTTTAAAGAATAAATTATCTGTGACATCATGTATTGATTAATACTGCATTGCTTTTTGATGCAGTCATAAAAGGAGGACTGCACATAGACAGGATATACCTGCATAAGATCCCACATGGCATCAGTATTGGTATTGCCTACCTATGGCACACAACACCACATCATGACAGTGGAACATCATGACAACTGTCATCCAAAACACATGGAGAACAACATGCCCTTCTGTTGCCCATACATGATATAGCAATGCGCAATTCCAAGCCACTCCACAGTGGTAGTGATGGATTATGGACAACATGTTGTCTGTCCATTTGTTCCCTACTCTCACTACAGATCACAATGTCATCTGCAAACATCATTGTCCAAAGGCACTCTGTCTGATCTTGTCTGTAAACCTGTCCATCACCATTGCAAATAAAAAAGGCTCAGAACTGATCCTTGATGTAATCCTACCTCCACCTAAAGCACATCTGTCACTCCTACTGCAGATCTCACCACTGTCACATTACCCTCGTACATGTCCTGTATCACTCTTACATACTTCTCTGACACTCCAGACTTCCTCATACAATACCACAGCTCCTCTCTAGGCACCCTGTCATATGCTTTCTCTAAGTCCACAAAGATACGATGCAACTCCTTCTGACCTTCTCTGTACTTCTCCATCAACACTCTCAGAGCAAACATCGCATCTGTAGTGCTCTTTTCTGACATGAAACCATACTGCTGTTCCCTAATCATCACTTCCCTTTGTAACCTAGCTTCCACCACTCTTTCCCATAACTTCATGCTGTGGCTGATCAATTTTATCCCTCAGTAGCTACTACAGCTCTGCACATCACCCTTATTCTTAAAAATCGGTACCCAAACACTTTTTCTCCACTCTTCATGCATTTCAATAAACAATCTGGTTAAAAAGACCACTGCCATTTCTCCTAAACATCTCCATGCTTCCACAGGTATTTCATCTGGAGCAGCAGCCTTTCCATTCTTCGTCCTCTTCATAGTTGTCCTTACTTCCTTCTTGCTATTCCGTTGCACTTTCTGATGCACCATACCCACATCATCCAGCCTTCTCTCTCTCTCATTGTCTTCATTCATCAGCCCCTCAAAGTACTCTTTCCATCTGCTCAACACACTCTCCTTGTAGCATGAATAAATTGGAAATAGTACAGCGAAAATATACCAAGGGCATTTATTGATGTGAAAGTTTAAGTTTTGCAAAAGATTAAAATATATGAACATTTTACAGCATCTCATATTGATATTTAAATAGAGGCCTTAAGTGGAAAGTCGTTAGAGACAACTACCTCTAGGAATGTTTGGAATTATCAGAGTAGTAGAGAATCATCAGATGATATAGGAATGAGAGATGTAATAACTTGTTCTTTGTAAGGGTAGCTGACACATGGAATAACATTTCTAATTATATTAAAGCAAGCACTACTTTAGAATTTTTTTAAGAACATCTTCTTCACTTATATGTAAATGACTGTTCTGGTACACTTGCAAGCTACAAGGGCATTATTGCCTATGCCTGAAATATTTGTATGTATGTTTGTATATGTATATAAAATGTGTAAATGTAAATAAGCTGTTTAACAGAGTGGCTATGTTAAGTATAGAAGGATGACTCCACTTTTATTTACTTTATTATTTTTATGTACAATGTGTATTACAGATGTCTTGCACTGTTATGACTGATCAGCAAATTGTCTATTTATGACAAAATATCACATTTGCTCTCAGTTGCAATTTACACTGTTTCAATGTAAAACTGTTAAACTATATGAAAATAGCTATGCATGTCTAGATATGACATTAGTCGTGAAATAGTCAGATAAATAAAACTATGACTTCACATGAAACCTGTGTTTCTGCTTGCTTATTTATTTTGTAAAATGAAACCACAATTTCACATGGAATGTGTGTGTCTGCTTACTTATTTATGTATGTATTGTAGGAATGTAAGCTAAATATTCCATTGGCTAGTTCTAATTAAAAAAGGACTGCCCAGTCAATATGCATATACATGCAAAAAAATAAAAAATAATAATTTATTGTGCTTTCATGACATTTCAGTTATAACTGAAGGCATACCTCTCAGCTTCTAAGTATATAGAGAAAGGTCTTGATAGAAACATTTAATGGCTAAAGTAGTTACCAAAGTCAAAGATAAAAGACTAGTGAGCACTGAGCAGTACCTTTACTTACACAAGATCAATAATGTACAAGCAGAAGACAGAGTCCATATGGTTCCGAGATGACCGGTTACTGTCCAGGAAATACTGTTATCATTTCTCCTTCAACTATCACTAAATAACTGTCCTCACTGCACTCTTCACATCCAAAAACATTGCATTAATGGATCCTTATAATATCCATGGATGCCTCCTAAACAGCTTGAAACATGCGCTGTCAAGCCCACTAAAATCTCTATTCAACCACAGCCTTCAGACAGGCTTTGTCTCTAGGGAATGTAGGACTTCAACTGCCACCCTTATACACAAAGGTGGACTATTAACTGGCCCATGGAACAGGTCTATATTAATTCCGCAAAAGAAGTATCCATCAAACATGTTTTCAGTGAACACCAGCCTCAGAAATTCACTTCAGCGAACCATGGAATTTTTCCCACAGTTCGCCAACACTTGGCCATCAACTCAACTTTGCCCTTTTCTCCACTGTAGTGCAATCTCGGAGTTGGTATATATATATATATATATATATATATATATATATATATATATATATATATATATATATATATATAGTTAGGGGGTTAGGTGGATTTGATTTAGTCCATTGTGTGTTCCAGATGGTTGGTGGGTGAGCGTTTGCAAACTGTGTGAAAAATTCCGCTGTTCGCTGAAGTGAATTTTGGTGGCTGGTGTTTGCTGAAGATGTATTCAATAGATACATCTTTCATGGAATTAATATAGAAGCCAGGGAACTACAGACCCATATGTTTGTCTACTTTTACATGCAAGGTCATGGAAAGACTTATCATGGACATGATAAACAAAGACATAGGAAATCTTAAAAAAACTGGACCCATCCCAGTTCAGTTTCATCAAGGGCAAGTAATGCCTACTAAACCTGATGGACATTTTCAAGCAGGTCATTTGAGCTATGGATGAGGGAAAAATAGTGTATACCACCTAACTCAACCTGGCACAGGCATTTGACAGGGTATCTCACTTGGGTATTTTAAACAAACTCACTAATTTAGGCACAAATCCCTCTGTCACCTGATAGACAGCCAAATGGCTCATAGATAGATAGGACACATTAAGTTAAGGTGAAGGAATCCACCTCCACCAATAGGCCTGTTACTAGTGGTGTCTCACCTAACTCATAATGAGGCCTCTCCTGTTTAGGTTATACTTCTCTGAAGTCATAGCAAATGTAGAGGACCTTTGGATGACCAGATTTGCTGATGACTGCAAGCTGGGCATACCTCTCAACTGTACCGAATTTCTCAGTAAATACCAATTTTGAGGGCAAAATATTGGGGTGCCATGAATTTCCATGTGGCCCCTTTAATTTCCAAATTTCCTGTTTTTTTTTTTTACTCCTGACATCATCATGTGCAGGGTGTGAGCGATGATGTCAGCTGTGGTCAGGCAGTGGCAACAAATGATTTAATGCGTGAATAGTTCCTTATGTTATGTTATGTACTCTACTGTCCTCAGTTCTAATTTTGGGCAACCACCAGTTGATCTACAGTGAATCAGAAACAGAACCCGCAATGTTATGTCTAAATCATAGGTTCACAGCACATAATACGGGTACCAAAGAACTTCAAGCAGGGTTTTGCTAAACTGCCCACTTTGTAAAATATAACACTAGTCTATTCCAGTTATCAAGAATGTTTAACAAAAGTTATCGTATAGTGCACACTGTAGCAAATTAGACTTAATTACATTCAGTGCCCGCCACTTTCTTCACTACATTTAATGTCTTTATAATGATACACAGCATATAAAATAATACATCTCTAAGATATGTAATGTACTCATGTCATGTTGTAAAAACAAATGTTCAATGCACCAGAAGATTTTGCTACCACAAATTCCACTGCTTTACCGTTACTGTGTTACCTGTTTATTCTGCTTGCACTTGTGCATTGGCTAATTTCTCCAGTCTTTTTTGAATGAAACCATAAGGCTCATTAGCGTGTATTCATGCCATGCCTCCCCACCGTGTAGCCGCTGGCAACAACCAGGCACTTGAGCAGCCCTACACCAGCCGATGTAAAGGACAGTTTGTTGTTCATGCAGGTGATAGTAGCTGGGATGATGGTGAAAACTGCAAAGCAGATCTCAACAACAACAGTGTTGGCTCCTAGGCTATTTCTGATTATGGCAGGAACCAGGAAGGCAAGATAAATTGGAACTAAAATAATTAAAATGTCAGACCAGTTTAATGATGCAGACATATAGCTGTAGAGTTGTATTGTGAGCAGCGGAAAAATTATTGCTGTATTTATTTCCAGGCAGCAGAGAATTGGAATTGCTGCTCTGAGCAGCAGAACATTTATTTCCAGGTAAACACTTTAGGTGTTGGGGATTTTTAATACCCTACCGAGATGTTTATGTGCTGCTATTGAACATGCACAATTTCAAATTGCATTGAACCGTTGCTTTATTCATGTAACTGTGTTGCTTTATTCTGTGTCTTCTTCTTTCGGCTTTTCCCAGTTAGGGGTCGGCACAGCAGAACTCCAGTCCGCTAATGATTGGCAGTAGATTTTTACCTGCTGGCTTGCCGGGCCTAATGCACAACCTTCAATGAAGGAACGCCCATTCAGGCATGTCGACACACAGAAGACGCTGTAACTGAGAATCGAACGTGCAACATCTAATTGTGAGGCGACAACGCTACCGCAGCACAACCACCACAGTACATGTTGCTTTATTCATGTAACCATGCTGTGTGTGAGGGCTTGCTCTGGGCTGGGTTTAAGTTTTTACAGACGAAAAGTGAAGCCTAAAGCAGCAGAGAATTGGAGATCAGCAGAGAATTTATTGCTACATTGATTTCTGGGCAGCAGGGAATTGGGGCTTTGAGCAGCGGAACATTTATTTCCAGGTAAAGCGTGTATGCCTTGAGATTTTTAATACTGAGATGTTCCAGATAAAGTGAGTCTGTGATCAGCGGAATATTTATTTCCAGGTAAAGCACTTTAGGTGTTGGTGTTCCAGGACTTCCAGCCTATTTTTTAATTTTAATATCTTGGCCGGTCCATACCAGACCGGTTTACTTGATGGTAGATCTGATTCTATTTATTATGGTTTTCCAAGCTTTTTCTGAGGTGTTCTCAGCTTTTTAAAAGGTTACTATAGCTACAGAAAGCAGATGCAAAGAATGAAGTGTAGTGTGTGACATGAAAGTAAGTATCAGATAGATACAGTGTGTTTATAGAAGTAAGCTGCAGATGTGGATATCTTATCAGAATGAAAGTGAAACTAAGTGGCGAAGATGAAAAATGGAAGCCTGGCAGGAGGACAAAGCATGTGTTGATGCATTACTTTTAATAATCTGGGAGGTGCAGAGACAGTATGCAGGAAAACGAGGAGCAAACTAGAAAGCTTGAACGTAGTGTTTGACACTAGGATACATGCTATGATTGCTGAGAAGAGGGCTTACAAATGTAAACATTGAGAATGAGGTACTCTATGGTAGTCTACCAAGTACAGTATTCCTCTGTATGAACTGTCATATGTGACTGTGCTATTGCTATAGTGAAAATAATTTCAGAATAGAAAAGTAGCAGGTGTGGAGACATATAGATTCATATGAGGGTGAAAATTAGGTGCCTTTTTGTGGGTGTGTGAAATGCCACAGATAGAGCTGCCTGGTGTTTAGGGTTACTCCAGCTCAAACACTGTACCTTACAAAGAAGGGAGCAAGAGCCTGAGTTCTCTACTCATACCACCACTTTTGGTTGAAGGAGTTATATTTCTCAACTGTACAAATTTTCACATAATGTCTGGAATGTGTTTGGCTCATACTTCTGGTCCATTCATCTTAACGTTTGGATGGTGCAGTGCTAGTGTTATTGCCTCACAGCTAGAGGTTCTCTAGTTTGATTCTTGGCTGAAGTGCCTTCTGTGTGGAAGAGTTTTAGCTCTCAACTGTACAAATATTCACCTAATATCTGGAATGTGTTTGGCTCATACTTTTGGTCTGTTGTTCTTAAAATTTGGATGGTGCCAGGGTAGTGTTGCCGCCTTGCAGCAAGAGGTTCTCTGGTTCAGTTCTTGGCTAAAGTGCCTTCTTTGTGGAGTCTGCATGTCCTCCCTATGTTTGTGCGGGTTTCCTCTAGGTGCTCTAACTTCTTCCCACAATACAAAGATATGCATCTGAAGCATTTTTCCCAAGACTTCTGCTGAAAATTATCTTTGTTCCAAGTCAGACTTTCCCAGTAAACAAATGTTAAAAACCATACATTTTATTTTATTCTGGCAAATCAGTGAGAACTGAATTCACTAAATAATGATAGCCATTTAAGTTTGTCTTCCTAGCTTTTAGGAAACGCATGGTTAAACATTTTATTCTAGCAACTTTCTAAGATTATACAAGCCGTGTTTAAAATGTTTTCCTGGTTTTGGGCCTTTGTCCTACCCAATACATTTTGGCTTATTCCTGATTTCTTGTGCTGCACAGTTCTTTTCAGGAAAGAGAAGTTTAGTGCTGCTTATGCAAAGTCGACTTGCATTGTTAGTAGCACCACAACAGGGAGAGTACTTGTGCTTGATGCAGAAGGCTGTGGGTTCTACTCCCACAGTATATAGATGGATTACTGTACTGCATTGTATTTTTAAAGGGGGTGGACGCTGCAGTCCAGAGAATGTCCTCCTTTGACAGCAAAACCTATTAACAATGAACCTGTTATCAGTTTGCCATCCATTCCCTATTGAAATATTACCAGCTTATCATTTATTTAATGTAACATAAGCATTTATTCTTCAAGGGCAACAGCCACTTTACTTCTAGATGAAACAATAAAATATAAAGTTGTTTGCTAGCAGTAACCTAGTTACAGATCTCTTTGACATGGTATTTAGATGACTTTTACTTCTGCAGAGATTGTGCATATTTACTGATAGTGGTGGATTCTAGATGTCTGAGTAGACTTTTATGATGGAAATGTTCTGAATTGGGCAGTTTTGTCATTATTGGTTCATGCATTTTGTTTCATTGCTAGCTAGAAAAGTGTTCAAACAATACATTTAAAATGCGCTCTAACAAGTGTGCTGTATTATATAAGGAATATAATTTAATAAAGTCTGGAAGGTGCATCAAAGAACCAATATGTGTTTCTTGTTTCGTGTGCAAGGGGCCTATGATTTGAAAACAGCCCAAAGGTAATCTTTATCTGCCACTGGCCAGATGCATTTTTCTTTGGATGTGGGTTTCAATGATATTTCAATGAATGTGATTTTCAAGGACAGAGAAGTCTTAATGCTAAGTCTATTTTCATTGTGAGACTGTATTGCTTTGTTTAGCAGATGTCTATTAGTGTTTGTGCTATAAAATGTAAAATAAAATCCAAATAAACATTGTAGAAGTAAAGCAGTATGCACATTAGTGTTTATGGTAAATGGGGCTAAATAGCCAGGTAATGGGACATTGGAATGGTGGCAGGGGGACTCTGGGGCCATATCTTCATTGTCTGTTCTTCAGTTTGCGTTTGAAAGTTGGTATCCCACAATTCCATTGGAGTGGGTGGGATTACATAATTATGTATGCAAATGTTATGTTAATCAACATACAGATTTGTATCTATTTTCATGGGCCTTTGTCCAGATTTTTCATGTTTCCAGATTGAGAGGTATGAAGTTGGGTGCAATCACTGAATCTCCAAAGATGTAGATATCCTTGAAGAGGGTCTAACTGATGTCAAAACCATCACCTAAAGCTCATTACAAAAAAAGCATAACTATACCCTTTGGGAAAATGACCGCTACTGCAAATTACAACATTGATAACACTCTCCTAAGGGCAGACCCAGTTATAAGGAACTTGGGAACTCAGATTAGCAGTAACCTGAACTTTGATCACCATGTGTCCATGGCAGGGAGAAAATCCTTATATGTGGAGCAACTTATAAGAAAGGGCATGGCATCCAGAACTAAGGAGATCATAATCCCACTATAGTCAGCTCTCATTAAACCATTAACCAAATGCAATGCTCCATTTAGTGTGTACCTAACCAGGCATTTAGCAACAGTTAGAATGGTTGCAGAGGTTCCTCACTAAAATAATACAGGGTGTAAATAACATGTCCTATGTGGACCACCTCAAAGCCCTGTCCCTGTAATGAGTCTCTTACAGACTACTGATAAGTGATCTATGCCTGCCCTACAAGGCATTCTCCCATCCAGTCCTGATGGATCTGCTATACATTCAAAAAACAAACAGCAATGGAATTACCTTATCTATGGATCTAAACCTTATCTGTGCATAAGCAAGTCATGTTGGAGGAACAGATATGTGTCTCAGAGATTACCACTTCTTGAGAACAGACTCCCCATGAGCTCTTCTCTAATCCTATTCAAATGCAATTTGGACCAATAGATGGGAAATTGTAAATTCACCCCTGGCTTGTCACCTGTGGCATTTATGGACAGGAGCAGCTGGTAGATGCCCTGAGGCCCAGGCATATACCAAAGTCATTCTAGTACTAGGGAAACGATAATTATGTAAATTGGAGCATGGATGGCTAGGTTTAAAAAGGCACTTTGGCCATTAGCTTAATAACTTCTTATGATCCTATGAGAATTTTTTTTCCAGTGAGTTGCAAATACATGAAATTGCTTTCCTCAGAAAGCTGTGAAACAAAAACATCTTGGAATCCAGAAATGCGTATAATGACCAAAATCAGTTATAGTGTAATGTCGGAAAAGGTAGGAAGTGGATTAGCAATGAGCTTCTCTTTAAATAAGATATACTTTAATGGGCAGATTAGTTGACCTAATACATGCTCATTTTATCAAATTCTAGTTAGCTGTATGGCATGGTTATTAACAGTAAATTTATGCAATGCTATTCTATTTAATTTTGAAGTCATGGACATTTTCCTTATATGGTTTTGCCAGTCTAAGTTTATATCCTGTATGCAGCTGTTGCATTATTCTTTTAACTAGATTGCCCCTCAGAGCTCAACAATGGTGTCTATTTTAGGTAGTCTTGGAGCACAGGCAACTACATGACAAGCTGACCAGGTAGTGCATGTTCCAACCAGGGATCAAACATTCTGGATCTGGCACTCACCAACACAGTAGAGAGTTGCAACACCTCCCTTTTCCCCCTGTGTCACATCCTCACTAGTGAGGTCAGATCACAAAGCTGTCTCATTTGAAGTAAAAAATCAACCAAGAAAATCCAACTAAATTAGCAACTACCTACCAGAAATAACCCTAAAGTTAACACACAGCAGTGTGCTGAACTGTTGGTGAATGGTACCACCTTCATCTTGTAATTTGAAGCATCTCATACAAACTGACTGGCCTCACCCATTTCTGGCTAAGAAATTACTGGTTTAAAATCAGTAAGACAAAATAATAGATTAAACACACTCTACTATATTCTCCGTCATTGTGTTCTAGATCTTTTCTTCTGAGCCATGAAAGAATGCACCTTGCATGATATTTCACAGCTGCACAAAGCAAACAGCACTGTAAATATATGTACAAAAGACCTTAACCTTCACTGTTACATGAAAAAAACTTGTTAGCAAAAAAAATACAGTCCAGCCCAAGAAACCCCCTACTTATGGAATAAGCGTCTACTATGTGTCAAGCAATGCAAGTCATTGGCACCATTCAGAACTGTTCTGGAGAACTGGCAGGGTAATTGTACTTTCATCACAGGGGTACATAGGATAGCACTCCTCAGTTATGGAACTTAGCTCATCCAATGTTTTTTGAGCTGACACAGCTAGTCTTCTCAGTTATATTCTGAACTGCTTGCTTAGAATATACCTATGGGTGTAGTACATATAGCAAGTACCCAGCAAATGTTCATTATGTATACATTGGGAATATATACATGGGCAAGCTCAGTACTTAATGAATTATTTCATTTCCATAGGTTCATCCAGTGGGTGAGTATTTAGCCATTAACAGGAGCAAAGTAAAGTGTCACGTAGGAAAACTAACTGCAATAATAGCATTACCATGCCTGAAAGAAGTCCATGTACTACTTGAGGTGAAAGAAGCTGCCCCTTCAGCCAAAGGTAATTGGTAACTTTCTAATTCAAAATCCCTAGACCAGCAGAACCAATTATCACAATATTCAAAAACTTCAGATGTACCAGTTTGACACTATTCTATGATGAAGTCTCAAAGTTTAAATATAACTCTTAGCCCCTGAGGAGTTCTACTCCCACCTAGAAAACTATAAATCTGTGAGTCCCTACCAAAACTAAACAAAATGGGAAGGGTAAGAACAAACCAGCCTGGTGATCTGCATGCATAAATAAACATTGTAATACAAAGAAATGGCTGATCAGAAAAATTATAAATCCTTTTTTTACTTACATCAGGAAATGATGAAGTAAGACCAAACATTGCTCTACATTTATTCATAATGGGACTATTACTCTGATACGGTGAATACTATAGATGTATTACCAAACAGGTTAGTACAAATTTCACCCCAGAGACACCTATACAAAACCTATATTTACCCATGGATCTCAAACCCCCTAGTGTTACCAAAGAACATCTGTTAAAAGTACTCTCCGATGTCTTTCCTTACTTCAAAATGATACTTTAAACAGATTTTTCACCTCTTGAAAGGCAATTAAAGTATTCAGACTCTGCCCTATGAATCCAAATTCCAAAACAATGCCATTTTTTTACAGTAAAGGCAAAATAAACTCAGAGTTAATTTATTTCTATGCTATCTCATACTGGTCAGATACATTCTTGCACCTTTTTCCTCAAATTTGTGATAATCTGAAACCATCTCAACAGCTAAAATATATAATTCTGGCTTAATTACTGTACTGCTTCTGAAACAAGGTGGTAGAGTTCTTGGAATATCTTGTCTACCTGGTGGATAGCTAGATAGCTAGATGACTAGCTAGACAGATAGATAGAGAGAGAGAGAGATAAATGGACAGATAGATGGATACATCAGTGGAGACACACACACACACACACACACACACACACACACACACACACACACACACACACACACACAAACACACACATAATGTTTACAAAACATGAAATGGAAAATGTCTGTCAACATAAGACCAAGCTAAGTGCTTGGGATAAGTGATGAAAGTTTGCAGGAATGCATAGGAGCAAAGTTCATGTTTTTCTTTTATAATGCCAGCAAAACCCTGTCCTACTTTTATTACCCTGAGTTGAACTGAAATTCACTAAGCTACTTAGAATTAGCTTCCCTACTTGATTTTAACAACTGGATCAGTTTCTGGTGTCACTCCAGGGGAATCCAATACCTATCAACATGGGAGGACATGGTTAACAGATCATGTTGCTTTGCCAAGACTGGTCTGTACCAGTCACCTCTGGGCCTTCAGATATTGGCTAAAACTTTATCCACCCCTTAAGGAGTCATTGCTCAATGCTCACAGCCTGAATAAGAAACTTCATACTCTACAAGCTCTCCTCACTCTGGAGTAATGTAGACATTTGCATTGTCACTGAGATGTGTTGTAAAGCTGCAAAAAGTACTCTAGCAGTGGAATGCTACAGTGCCTTTCACATATTTAGACCAGCAGCAGCAGAGACTGGTGTTAAAGGTGGAGGTTGTTAAAGGTGGAGGTGTCTTGTTCTACATTAGTAACAAATACAACTTCAGGTTGGTTGAACAGGATGATGCCCTGGAGTTCATCTGCATCCAAGTCTCCATAGACAAGATTCTTTACCATGTCGTAGGCAGCTGCAGGATTCCCTTTATGACCCACAAAGCTCATAACTCTTACCTAGAGCTATTAGATATACTCAAAATCCAACCAAATAATCTATTCATTGAAGACTTTAAATACCTCTCTGTACACTGGAAAACATACACTGTCTCAAACTCATAGGCATAATATTTCCTGGACTTTATCAACACAAACACTCTGGACCAGATAATGTGCACCCCATTCAGAGGATCAACATATTGGACCTAGTATTCACCAAAATGGGAGAGCATTGCACCCCCCCCCCCCTCGTGTGACGTCCTCATAGGTGAGGTCAGAACACAAATCTGCCTTGATGGAAATAAAAATCAACCTGGAAAACCTAACTACACCTGCAACAGTTAAGAACTAATTTAAAGCAAACTACATCTTATTAAGTGACAGTTTATTGAAATTCTGAGGTTCCCCAAACCCGAGAGCACAGCTACCTATGCTAAATTATTTACAGAAACCCCATACAAACATGTAAATGGCTACATTGAGGCTGCCCTGACCTACCAGAAGTAAGCCCAGATCTAACACCAAAAAAAAAAACACTGATGGAATCCTTACCTTAACAGGATATATAACAAAAGAAAAAAAATGATGGCCAGAATGAGAAAGAACAACTCTCATACAGAGAAGAGCTCGCTAATTCAACTAAACAAGAAACTTAAAAGGTCTAATAAAGTCTAGCAAGTTCACTTATAAGGTCATGATAGCCTCCCAGGATGAAGACAATCACAAGGCCTTCTTCAGCTATAAATCAAAAAACAATCCAGCTGGGAGCAAGGTCCAACTCCAGAAAGGAAACTATATGCCAATCTTTTCAACATCAAGATCACATTTTATGATTAAAGCTGATAACTACACAATTAGTTTTTTGTTCTAAGGAAAAGACTTCATCAGATTCTGGATTGTCTTTGGATTTGCAGTGATTTGTGTTTTTCCTGGATGGTTTTCGCCACTTGATCTCTTCTTCAGCTATGTCAGGAACCTTAAAGAAAATACTTAGCAGTGTCAAAACCGGTGGTAAATGGCACAACTTCACTGACCAGGGTAACATAGCAAATCCACTGCTGATAAATTTAGCTCTAACATCACTCCTCACTCCCCCCATAACCTCATGTGAAATCCCCTCTAGCATATCCCCCCAACTATCAACAGGGGACAGGTCCTGGTAGCACTTGCTAAGGCCAAAAATATTTCTGCAATGGGCCCTAACAGTATCCCTGGTTATCTCCTAAATAGCCTGAAACAAGCCCTATGAGGACTATTTGAGGAACTCTTTAGCTACAGCCTCAAAACAGGTTACATGCCAGGAAAATGAATGCCTGCAACAGTCATCCCTCTTCACAAGGGTGGACTGTCAACTGACCCCAGGAATTACAGGGCCATCAGTCTGACAAGTCTGATATGCAAAGCCATGGAGTGAATTATCATGGACATTGGCAACCTACAGACACTGGTCCCATCCCAGTTTCCCTTTGTTAAGGGAAAGTCTTGCCTACACAACTTGGTAGACACATTCAAGAGAGTCACCTTGCCTACTCAGCTTGGTAGACACCTTTGTGAGAGTCAGCAAGGCTATAGATGGTGCATACCAGCTGCCTTGACCTGGCCAAGGCATGCAGTGCAATACCCGACTTGGGTATTGTTGATAAACTCTGAGAAGTAGGCATAAATCCCTTGATAACATGCTGGATTTTGGGCTGGCTCACACATTGGACTCAGGAAGTCAGGGTTGGTGAGACCACATCATCCAGGAGACCAGTCCCCAGCAGAGTATCCCAGGACTCTGTGTTGGGCCAGCTCCTGTTTGGCATCAACTTCTCAGAAGGCAAAGGCAATTGGCTTACTATGTTCACAGATGACTGTAAATTGGGAGCTATCATAGATTCCCCCATGTCAGCAACATCTTACAAAAAGATCTAACACAAACAAATGACTGGTTTCAAAGCCATGGATTAAACCTTCATGTGAAAAAATGTATTCTAGCTCCCTTTGGGAAAACTGTCAACCCAAATTAATTACTCCATCAGTAACACAATACAATACCCTAGCTCCCTAAGCTAGGCATAAATCCCTACAAAATTCATTGGATTGCTGGCTGTCTCACAGACAGGACCCAAGAATTCAGGATCGGTGAGACCATCTCCACTCAGAGACTGGTCACCAGGAGAGTACCCCAGGGGTCCATACTGGGCGTGCTCCTGTTTGGAATCTACTTCTCAGAAGTCAAGGCTAACATTCAAGGCCTCTGGGTCACCAAGTTTGCAGATGACTGTAAATTGGCAGATATTATAGATTTCTCCAAAACACCAACATCTTGCAAGCGGGTTTAACACAGAAAAATAACTGGTGCTGAAGTCATGGCCCAAAACTCATACCAAAAATGCATTATAATGCCCTTTTGGAATCTGTCAGCCCAAGTTAATTACTCATCAATAAAATATCCCTAATAGTTGACCCTGCAGCAAGGGATCTGGGAACATATGACAACATTCAGAGGTAGACAGAAGCAAATTAATCCCCAATGAATATACCCCCACATAACCCTACACTACCTCTTTACTAACATGCCCTACCAAATAGGTGTCCAATGAGCTCTGGGATAAAACTGGGTTGGGTTGCACATATAGGCTTGCAAAAACCCAGGTGGTCATCAGCCTAGTATAAACCAGTGACCCCATGAACTTACATTATATGTTTGCATTACAATACCTAACCTGTATTTATTCCACTTGCCTATATGCAGGTTATTAATTCTAAGTAATGTAGGTGTGTACAGAGCACCATGGGATACACTGTACTTCTTAGTTATTCAGTAAACACCCTCCAGTTGTGCACTAGCAAACCTCACCCACATCGCAACTAACCATGCCTACAGGAGTGCCATCAATGGCATCGAGTCACTCCCTCAATGCCTGTCACAAACCTTTAATAAACTAAAACAGTAAATAAGCAATTTTTAGAACACTGCCAAATGGCCATCTGTTAAAAAATAAAATGTAACATCCACAATTTTGTAGATGGATTCCCAATACTCATTCAAGATTAGTACAGACGGAAAACATTTTAAAAGTTCATAGGTTTATTTAATATCTCTTAACCATAGTTCTTAACCAGTCAGGGACCAATCTCAATAAATTCAGGGATAATCAGGGACACCTTTAAAATATTAGTGTTATTAACTTTAGATATTGATAGAATAAGATACTATGAATTCATATACATTTTCTGAATGATAACTCTAATTATTATCATTATTATGTGTAATTCACCTTTTCTCCAAAAGTTGCCAGTTTTGAGAGGGATTAAAACAGAGCTAAAATATGAGTCAAAATCAGGAATGCCCCTGAAAATCAGGGAAATTGAGAGTTGTGTTCTCAATTATCCCAGCCTTTGCAAACTTCAGATCCTTCAGTAGTAAATTCATTTATTCTGTAACCCCTAAAAAGCAGACTTTAAACAGCATATTGTATAGACTGCGGTGGTGGTGCTGCAGTAGCGCTGTCGCCTCACAGTAAGACATTGTCCCGTTCAGTTCTCAGCTAGAGCGTCTTCTGTGTGGAGACATGCATGAATCAGGGCTGGCAACTTAAAGCCAAAAGACACAACAACACAAATATATTGTGTAATTTAGTATACAAATTAACAAAGTATGGCATTCATTGGCAGCCTGTCCGTCAATGATGCCATGCCACCATTGCCTGTCAATCAACAGTGGAATGTCCAAACCTGTGCAAAATACATTGAGGGGCACTAAACTACACAGTTACTTACTTGCCTACCATGTGATGGTGATAAACCATATTTGACCTAAGAATGTTTTGCAACATTTCCATAAAGGATTAAATGACTGACTGTCATAGTCAGAACAGTCAGTGCAGCATCAAACTGCTGTTGATCAACTGTGCCAGCCCATTGATAGCATGACCCAGGTATAGTGAGTCCCAATCTTGAATATCGCTAATATGTACATTTATTGTAGCTAGTTAAAAAAGCAAATGCTCACATAGGCTGTATAAATAGGGATTCTAAAATTTGGGTGTGAACCAAATAGCACATTTGCATTGCATGTCAATCAGTATAGCATCCTTGCCAGTGCCACCTTCAATATAAACATAGACAATTGAATGGACAACGTCAAGTTCTCTCCAGGTTTATCATGTGTTGCTATTCTATTGGCTGCAGGGAACATTTTGAATACTGGTACTTGCCCATGAAACTTATTTATGCTCAACTTAGAAATAGTAACAGCAGTAAAAATAAACAGAAATTGAAATCACCACCAGCAAAGAGAAATAAGTGACCACTCATGCCACAGTAAATATCTGCAAGCTGGTGGATACATTGATCAGTATATAGTGTATGTGTGTGTGTGTGTGTGTGTGTGTGTATGTATGTATATATATATATATATATATATATATATATATATATATATATATATATATATATATATATACACACACACACACATACACACACACACACACACACACACACACACACACACACACACACACACACACACACACACACACATATATATATATATATATATATATATATATATATATAGATATATGGATCTACTTCTGGTCAACAAAAACACATTTCTTCAAAGAACAGAAGTAAGGAAAGTGCACTTAACCGAAAGTGTACTTTCACGAATTACACTCTGGTGAACACCAGTTCATCAAACAGGCAATAAAAGAAAACAAAATACTGCACCAATGAATCACTGTAGTGCGATTTCGGAGCTAGTATATATACGTACCTGAGGTGTGTCTGGCAAAGTAAAACACCCCCTGGACTCCCCATGTGGAGGGCAGGGCCCCCAACACCCTCGCTATTTATATATACTAACTCCAAGATCACACTACAGTGGGAAGAAGGATATATTTTCTTATCCCCACTGTACCGTGATTCGGTTAACTGATTTTCGCGAAAGTGCATTTTTGGTTGTGTACTTTCTCTGAAATGGGTTCGTACTTCTGTTCTTTGAAGAAACGTGTTTTTGTTGAACAGAAGTAGACCCATATATATATATATATATAATATATATGGGTCCCCTGCAAAACATCTAAAGCCCATAACATCTAATTTCATAACATAGAGACTAGAACATCTAAAACCCATAACATTGAATTTCATAGCATCTAACAGTACAAATCACATGAAATTAACATTCCCTCCAAATATAACGACATATAATGACACCAGACTACCACACACTTTTTACTATGTTTTTGCAGGGGGGATTGATACAGTGAGGTTAGGAAATTAACTTTTCCCACTGTAGTGCAATCTTGGAGTTGGTATATTTAATTTACAGGGGGTGTGGGGTGCAGGGGAACTTGCCCCCCTGCAGAAACATAGTAAAAAGTGTAGTAGTTTGGTTTTGTTATATGTGGAAGGGATGTTATTTTCTTGTGATTTGTAGAGTTTGATGTTCTGGTCTCAATGTTATGAAATTAGATGTTATGGGCTTTAGATGTTTCAAAGTAGACTCAATATATATATATATATATATATATATATATGGTTCTACCTGACTTCGTCGACAGCGCAGAAGAGACCGAGCGATGAATTGAATCAGAAGATCGAAGCGAGAAGACCGACAGCGAATCGCGCTCGGAAGAAAGATGAAAACGAAGAAGCGAAGACCGACGCAGTGGCAGAACATCGACAGTGAAGAAGACCGGATGGATGCCGACATGGGGAAAGGCTGTGTGAGTAGTAAGTGTGGAGATTGACGGTCTGTGGGGATAGGGGTGGGTTAAGTGAGTTAGGGTTAGGGTGGGTTAAGTGAGTTAGGGTTAGGGAAGTTAGGGTTAGGGGGTGGGTTAAGTGAGTTAGGGTTAGGGGCGATAGGGGTGAGTTAGGGTTAGGGGCGGTAGGTAAAGTAAAGTAAGTAGTGGACCTTAGGGTTAGGGTAAGGTTTAGTGTGGGCTTGTAAGGATTTTGGTGTGCTTGTGTTGTGTGTGTGGTTTGTGGAATGGGGATGTGTTTTGTTTTTAATTGTTATTGTGGTGTGTGCAGTGTATGGGGTTTCGTGTTTGTGTACCGTCGGTTATTTAGTTATTATGTTATATGTGGTTCGTGTTTATGGACTGTCGAATATGTGGTGATTATGTCAGGTAGAACCATATATATATATATATATATATATATATATATATATATATATATATATATATATATATATATACACAGATACACACACACACACACACACACATGCGCGCGCACACACACACACACACACACACACACATACATACACAAGGCATATAGCATATATACACACACATATATACATACACACAGCATACACACATATAAGCAAAAGCTCACACAATCTTTACAGAAATGAATCCTATGACTGTTGAAATATAAAACAAACTAAAAGAAAAAACAGCCCACATAGTGCTATGCTTCCTGAATTAGCCAAAACAGTATATGTTCATAAACAAGCACAAAATTCACCTTTCTTAGTATCAAGCCATAAAACAATACTGTGAATGACCACAGGCCAGAACTGAAGGGGTAAATAACAAAATGCACTTTAACATTAAAAACAATAAAACGGTGGAGTGCTTTCATCCATTAATTATAAGACTTCATCAGAACAGTTTGAATCAAGGAATGCACACACTTAAATTCTGAGCCACATGTTCATATTCAAAAAGTAAAAAAATACTCCTTGCTTCTTAAAGTGCAAGGTACTCAATAAATGAAAGCAATAAGAACAAAAGTAAACTAGAACTGTGAAGTTTGAATTACATATGTATAGAATTGAAAAACAATATGTGAAAATATAAAAAATCAAAATATAACAATGTTTGAAAGTATGTAAAAGCACACCTTGGGAAAAAATAGCACAGTTGTGAAGGGATGGCAAAAAATTAAAATAAGCCAATAAAATGTTAAAATGTCTGATGAACAAAATATAAGTGAGCAGTTATATAATAAACAAATTGCAGTTAAGATAAAATACTACTTTGACATGTAGGAAAAAATTACAAAAACACTTTGCAAAAGCTTTTAAAATGTCATTGTAGATGAGCATCTTTAAGTTTTAACACAGGTACTATTGACATATGTTCATTGAGACCCTTGTCATTTGCAGCATCCCGTTTAAGCTTCCAAGACAGTTCTCTCTCTAATTTTTGTCTCCCAAGGTACTGTTTCTGCAATAGCAAATAAAAACTAAATCCCTCACAACTTTGAGCATGCCTACACGGTGCATTATTCATGTTAATTTTGTTGATAGCATAAATATAATTCTCTTACGAAACTGACGTTCAGTTTCACCAATATAGAAACTAAAACAAATTTGACAGATGGAAATATATATGTCCATTAGTTAAATAATTCCCATATGGCAACCTAACTTTCATTGGTGGGTTACCAACCAAAATTTCTGTCTTGTCTAGAATGTAAGTACATTGGTGACATGCACCACATTTCCTAGTACCTTTATTGTCATTATGACGGGGGTGGGGGGCATGGTATGTTTGTTCAAAAATGCATTTTTATGGTTGTTCAAAATTTTATTTTAAGTTATATCCCATTTTGAACACAAATGTGTGATTAATTGTTAAATGCTAGTCAAAATGTAGATAATGACATAAATTATAGGAACTCTGAATTTTATCTAAATAAATAAATGAAAAGTGGCAAAATAAATTTACAGTGGCCCTGAATCAGTTGAGGCTGCGAAAAGTAGCAGATTCAACTGCTAATTTGCAAACTGTCAAGTATCATTCATGCAGGCCAATGAATTATTCCTGTCTTTGATTAGCAGATGGCCTAATAAATGGCAACAAAAGTATAATCATTCAGGTTTAGCAAGTGAGATACTTGGAAACAAAATATTAATACAAATGCAGTTGTTGACATAGGTTCATAGGTTGGTACTAGGCTATCGGCCTTAGGACCTGTACAAGCCTAGCCATAACAATTACCTGGCTATTTCTTCCCACAATATTTACTTCCCTGACTGCTCAACATTACAGAGTCACCCACAAAGTAGAAAGAGAGTTGAGAGATATGGTGGTTACTGTCCATCAGTAAGTAGCACATGGCAGGGAATGAAAAGAGAACTACAACCATTCATCTTTACTGAGATATTCCAAATCATATTTTGTATAAATGAATTTACTGCTGGGGTTGAAGCATGCATAGCAGTTAGGTAGTCTGTATTGGTCTGCATTCCAAAGTCACCTACATTTGAGGGTCTCTGTTAGCAAATGTATATTTTAATTTAGCAGAAAGTAAGCACTGCAAACAAATGAACAACAAAATATTAATATCCAAAGAATGGAAATTGTCTGCATTACAATTTAACCATCTACAAAATGGATCCCTATTCATATGTTTGCACTCAAAATGCTGGGTGCTGAAAAGTTGATAAAGAAGATGAAAATCCTAGAGAAAAGCAAATCTTTTATAATCGCTCTTTTCCTTTATACTTCATTATGAGGTTATATATATCAACTCTGAGACTGTCGTAACTCAGAGAAAAGGCAATATTCTGAGAAATGCCATCTCAGGCTTATTATGTGCAAGTCCAATATTTCCGCCATTCAGTATCCACATTTCAGGACTCACTCTA
Organism: Protopterus annectens; assembly: GCF_019279795.1. NCBI lineage: Eukaryota > Metazoa > Chordata > Ceratodontiformes > Protopteridae > Protopterus > Protopterus annectens. The sequence continues at coordinate 1,110,489,022 of NC_056728.1, read as the reverse complement.
GCTGGTCCCAACATTTCAAATGGTTACCTTACAAAACGATATGTTAGTAGTAGAGCCCAGATCCATGTTTTGTTGAGTCCCAGTAACTTCCTGTTAGGTGACTTCATGTTCCACATCTTGCACACTGCACTATAATGGGTATGGTGGGTATGGGGAAGAAAATTGCTAACTGATTTAGTATTTGGCTCCCTGGCAGAATGAAGGTTTTAATTGGGTCACCACCATAGATAGTCAAATTGTACAAAGGAAAACTCTTGTCTGTTAGTGTACATGCACATAAAATCTATTTAGAACACTTTTACTGTCATAAAGACAAAAGCTTTAGTGTATTATAATGTAACACCTACTGCATCTATAGTTATAAAATAAGACTTCAAGGATCGCATGAGGAGATAGCTATACCTAGTAGACTATGATTGCTGTAAAATGATTGTGTGATGCTGCTAAGACAAAAGAAAAAAAACATGTTAAATCATAAGGATGCTCATAAGTATACTTGGTGGCACTGCACCTTGGTCCAAAGGTGGATGACTGCCTTTTTTAGTCATCTCATCAGAACTGAAGCTATTTGCTGTCAGCAGTCACTTACGGAGAGGTACACAGCTGTCAAGTCCATGCTTCTCAACTGTCCAGATTGTCCAGATTTTTGCCTCATATTTTTGGTCTTTTTCTCATAAATTTTGGTTTTCTGACAAATGACTGGCAAATGATTGAGGACTGACGTCATGAAATAGTAGCAGATATTTGACTTATTGACTTCACATCCTTCAGAAAATTCATACTAATGCAAAACATGTTATTCTATCAGCTTTCTAATTTTGTAAGAGCAACATTTAAAAGGTGTCCCTATTTTTTGGTCTCCATCCCTGCATTATTTATGGGTTTGTCCAGATTTCTTCCTCAAAGAGGTTGAGGGGTATGGCCAAGTAACCTCCATTTAGTGCTAAGTTGAATCACTTGACAAGCATGATTGCTGGACACATCCAGGAAACCACAACATGCACAGAAGATAAACTAGCAATGTTTAGCTGATGCACCTGTATGGGATGAGTACAGCTTCCACCTTTAGAAGATCTTCCATTTACCTGAAGAGATTGTGAATGGAAATTCAGAATGGATCCTGTTCAATATTTCTGTAGATGAGGTGGTAACAAGCATCAGTGGCCTAAAGGGGCAAGTGCTTGTCATGACAGTAATCTGAATTCTGCTGGTAGCCATCTGAGGTGAGACAAGCTCACTGGTTAAAAAAAATCAGTGCAGGAAGCTGTGGCTACAGAGTTGTGTCTCCTGCCTCTCTGTCTCCATCAAAAAAATACAGTTGACACCATGCCATAATATTGCATTTTCAGAAAAAAAAAATGCATGTCAATTATCAGGCAATATAGTGCTGTTAGTAGTAAGACACATACTGCACCTTCCAGTGATACTGCTTCTTGTACTGGGGCTTCTAGTAGATTTTATTGCACTGTAACTTGCTGGTGCTGTTCCACGTGCATAGAAATACTTGTCTTATAAATCACTTTCTGAAGCATGCTGACATTACCTGGGATGTATTATGGTAAAAACAGTGTACTGTGTGAGACTTGGGTTCAAGTCCCTCCATGATGATATTTACTTATAGGCCCTAAATGCTGCTGAGCTCTATACCCTTCCATAAGCCTTACTGTTGCACACTATTCATTCTCATAATTATATCAAGGGGTCAAATGCAGTTTTGATATGTGAAGTTCTTATACTATGTGCATTTCTTTAGCACAGAAAATGCTGTCCATCAGTAGGGTACACGGTCCATCCCACCTTGCTTGATCTCATATAGCTATGCAAAACAAACACCACTATGAACAGCCCCACCGAATACTGTAATATTCACAGACACAGAAGTAGAACATGCTAGAACAACAGATTGCTATTCCAAGGAATCGTATACTCATGGAATAAGCTTCCAATACATTTCATGCAGTGCAGCATATTGGTTGCATTCAAACATATTTTGGATAATAGCTGGGAAATCATAAATCCATTGTGAAGTATATAGCATGGTGTTCAAAGATCAGGAAGCTTAACTCATTTGAGTTTTCTCAGGCTTAACTGGCTAGGCTTTTCACTAGCCTTCTGGACTACATGCCTGGTATATATCTATGAAACTATCAAGCTAATGCATGTACCAGGTGTCTTGCAAATGACAATGATGCACATAAAGAGAGTATATGTGTGGACAAGCAGTTTATGGATAACTGAATTTTCATATGGCTATCTAGTGGGCAAGTAGCATACAAGAAAAAAAAAGGATGAAATAAATTCACAAGTAGGAAAAGTAACTGCAATTAACAGCATGCCTGTGCCCAAGAAAATGTTTATGTAGTACTGCAGGTAATATAGGTTTCCTCTTCAGCCAAAGCTGATGACACATCTGAAATTCCCACTCCGCAGCAGAAAAAAAATGTGCATTATCTGTTTAGAAGTATTAAGTCCCATCTAATAACCCCATCCATCAGCTCTTCAGCCTGATGCCCTCTAGCAGTTATAGCTATGAGGTATATAGAACAGCTGTTGTGATGCCCTTGCATAAAGGTTGCCCTGTACTGACCCTCAGAATCACAGGTCTATTAGTCTCACTAGAATCATTTGCAAGACTAGTGAGTGCATTTAAGTTGAAGTAATTAACAATGAAATAGGTGACCTGACATCCCTGTAGTCTAGACAGTTTGTCTTTGTAAAAGGCAAATCACGTCTGCTCAACCAGACTGAGTTCTTGGAAAGGGTTAGAGGCTACAGATAGTTGGCATACAGTCCATGCTGTCTAAATGAACCTTGCCTGGGTGACTGACACTAACGGCTACGCAGGAATTATTGACAAACTCTCAAAATTCAACATTAACTCATGCAGCTTGCTGAACAGGTAATTGGCTTTGACAGAAATCCTACCGGTAAAGCTAGGGTTGTTTTCTCTAGACAGAAAAAGTGTCACCAGTGGTATCCCACAGGGTTCTAGACTGGGCACCCTCATGTTTGATATACATGTACTGTATATTCACATATATATATATATATATATATATATATATATATATATATGTATATACAAAGAGAGACAGAAAAAGAGAAATATATAGATAGCTAGTTACATGGGCTTATGTCATTTTTATTGAAGCTTATGTTATTCATACTCGAGTTATAGAATCTCAGCTTATTTAAACTAGACAAAAAAAAAAAAAAAACACCAACAAATGATTTTCTACACCATAGAAGGATTTTTGATCACTGTGATGAGTTTTCTTAAAGATATATAAGTAGTATTACAGTTTACTTTATTGCAGTGTATTGTATTGTACAAGGTGGTGGTGCATTTCCAGTGTTTTGTTTTTATTTCTTTCACTGTAATGCAATTGGGGAGTGCGATCTCAGAGTTGGTATATTTAAGTAGAGGGTATGACTTCTCCTTCTTTATTCCTGTTGCCCCACCCATGTGTACCCAGGCAGTTCTCATATCCTGTTCTGTCTGCCCCAATATGTACATTGTGGTCAATCATTATCCACTCCAGTTCATGTTGTCCTGATTTATCTAGTAGGTACTGCAACTGCTGTCTGAATGCACCCTTTTCTTCACTATCACAACCCTGCTGTGGGGCATAGGCTGAAATTATGAATACTGCCGTATCATTACACCGGAGTCTGATTGCCATGAGTCTGTCATTAATTGTGATGATATCCCTCACTGCCTTCTGAAGCCTCTGTCTCTCACCACAGTTCCCACACCATTTCTAGCTTGTCTCCCTCCCAAGTAGTAGACTCTGGATCCCAAGCCAAGTGGCTTTGCTGGACTGCCCTTCCATCTTGTCTCTTGGATGCATAGACTGTCCAGACTAGACCTTTCAAACACTTAGAGCAAGAAACCTGGACAAAGCCTTAAATAAAAGTGGGACAAATGCCCAAAAATGGGGACAATTTTTAAATACTGCTCTTACAAACTTAGAAAGTTGATAGAATAACAGGTTTTGAATTAACATGAATTTTCTGAAGGATATTAAGTCGGAAACCCAAATGCCTGCCATTATTTTCTAACTTTAGCTTGTAATGATTTGCCATTAATTTGACAGAAAACTACAATTTTATGAAAAATGGACCAAAAATATAAGGCAAAAATATGGAATTCTGTGAAAATCTGTACAGTTGAGAGGCATGACAGCCTCCTCCATATCATCATGTCTTCCACTTCCAAGCTGCGTCCTGTCAGTGAACCTACATTAAGTGTAGCAATCCTCAGTTCATTTTTGGCAGGTTGGTTGGTTTTATGTCCAACTTTCACTCAGCAGAGCTATCCTACACTGGCTGATAGGGGCACATCTACTCCTCCCACCATTAACACGTGTCCCTGACGCAGGTTGGAGTAGGCCGGGTCATCAACCCACTTATCACCGGTAACTACCCATGCCCATTTTTGTTGGCATTAGTCAACATGATCAAATCACCTAGAGCCATATCTTACACCGTTGAGTGAATAGCTCTGCCATGGCACGTAGTACCATACACACACACTCACACACACACACACACACACACACACACACACACACACACACACACACACACACACACACACACACACACACACACACACACACACACACACACACACACACACACACACACACACACACACACACACACACACACACACACACACTTGCGGCATTAAGACACTCTACATATAATTCTTAACTACCACCTAACTCAAATATGCTTTTCCCCTACACACAGGAAACCACTCTCTCCTATAAAATGTAGCTACATAAACTAGTAGGCAGCTCGTGATCATGGTGAGTGTGTTCTCATTCCAAATGGACGTAGCTAATCTGCTGTGGATAACACAATGATAACCAGGTTTGTACAAATGCTTCCCTCATTTTAACTGCACTGATGCAGAACTTAAAGAACATCTGTATCAGATTTATTGCAAACTGCCTGAAAATGATATAAAATCCATGTATCTAAGGAAGAAACTCTAACATTGACTGACTTGCCATGAAAGAGGTAGCTTTAGACGTCTGCCTGTGACTGTCTGTAACCAACTCACTCCTTCAAAACACACTGGCGTTCAGTTCAGTATAATAATTTGCTCACTGTTTAAGACCTGATTCAAAGTTAAAGTGGACACATGAGATAAAACTATCTATAATAAGGGTCTTCTTATTCTCATGCTTGAAAAATATTCAAAGGCTTGAAACTGCACCATGTCACCCACAACACAAACCAAATCTCAGATCTTCCACTTGTTTTCTGCAGATCTGCATTACATTCCACGAATTAAACACAAATAACATTTTCAGATATGTTTCCTCTATGTGGATTGGACCCATGCCAAAATGTAGGGATGCTGATTTGTTTCCTTACGAGTCAAGCTAACAGTAAGCATATGTTCTTCATATTCAAACAGGTATTGCTGTCCAAACCCTGTCATTAGAAAGCTGTTAGCAGAGCATTACAGATTATGGGCACATTCGTAGGACTTCGACGACTAACTCAGTTATTCATAACCATGCACATCATAAACATTAATATCAATTGTTGGAATATGTTTCTTGAAAGAAATGTTATGGTGAAGTAAACTAAGATGACAGTTGCAGATGTGTTTCCCCTATGTAGATTGGAACCCATGGCACACCAAAATGTAGGCATGCTGTCTACTTTCCTTACAGACCAAGGTAGCAGGCAGTAGGGTTCCCCATTGATCTGTCCTGGGATCCTACTGTTTGGCATCTACTTCTCAGAGGTCCAAGCAAAGACAAAAGCCCTGTGGCTGACCAAGTTTGTGGACGACTGCAAGTTGGATGCTGTCATTGACTCCCCAAATGATTTTAACATACTGCAAGAGGGTCTCACAGCAACTAATGACTGGTGCCAAAATCATAGCCTCAAGTTAAATGCAAAAAAATGCATCATCGTACCAGCAATCAGAAACATGGCCCCTACTGATTACCAGATCAATGGCAACCCATTAAGTACACAACCTGTGGTGAGAGACCTGAGTACTCAGGTTGACAACAATCTCACATTCGACTATCATGTAGTGGCAGTGGTCAGAAAAGCCTTTTACTTGGTTCATCCCATAAGAAAAGGGATTGCATCCAGAAAAAAAGGAGGTTATCACCTCTCCATACTTCTCCCCCATTAGACCAATAATTGAGTATAACGCCCCATTTGATATGTACCTCTCCAATCTACACCAACTGGAAAGGCCACAGAAATACCTCACAAAGAGAATCCATGGCTTCCAACACCTGTCCTATGTGGACAGGCTCAAATCACTGTCACTCTTCTCAGTATCATACAGATTGCTCAGGAGTGATCTGTGCCTCAACTACAAGGCAGTCTTGGAACCTGCTCTACTAGCGATGCTCCATATCCATTATCCACTTGAAAGGCCTGAATCTAATATGTGACATCAACAAAACCTGCTGGAGAGGCAGGTTTGTCTTCCAGAGGCTGTCCTGTCTCTGGAATAGACTTCCCATATATTTCAAACAGAGTAGCTCACTGACCCTCTTCAGGAGCAACCTTGATGAATGGATAGGAAATCACAAATTTGTCTCAGGAGTTCCACCTCTGTCCCTCATTGACAGAAGCAACAGGTGCTCATTGACATTTTATTTTGGCGATAAACTCTTGGCTAGGCTTGTAAAGGCCCCAGGGCCATTAGCCTAGTAACCTCCTATGATCCTATGATCTTATGATCCGCTGCCTAGGCACTATACATGTCAGGGATACACGAAGACAGTGGCTGTGTGAAATTATGTTGTGATATATTGTCAAACATATGTACATCTACAAAGGTTATAATTATGGATGTTATAAACATTATTAAATAAATTAACAGTATGGGAATCAAGCACACACTTATAAGGACAGCAGTCACCATGTTCACTTAATTATCTTCATGAGCTAACTGTCACAGCAGCTACTCACTAATTATATAGACAGATTTACATTGCAAATGTGAACAGCACATAATGGCATATTTACGGATCATCTGCAATTTTAACTGGTAGTTCCTTGCATTCTGTGCTATAACCACAGAAACCTACAGATTCCGACACTATCAATATGTGCTATGTTATGTTGATATTACAGATAATTCATGCTTCGGGGGTTGCTGTTATGGATATTTTTTCAATAATGCTTCTTAATAAAGATGTTCTCTATACTGACTCGATATACAAAGGATCTGTACTATCTGTGGCCTGCCTACAGATCTTGACATTTTCCAACACTTTCTATAAGTTATTCAATTGTTACTTTCTGTAATATTTTAATGTGAAAGGCATGACAACTCCAGTAGCATTATGCTGTTGTCTTTGAACCTCTCTTCAGCATATATGTAGTGCGAAGGGTTCTAATCTCCCTCATGGGCTCTAAAGATATTACAGTAGTGAGTCGATTATCTGAAACGTCAATTATCTGAACACAGCCTTCCACAGTTTTTGGGTAGGAAAAATCATAAATTCTGAATATGTAAATGTTATGTACATGTTATTTGAGCTTATAGCATGAAAAATATTCTTTCTTGTCCACTGGAATCTCTGAATGGTTGAAAAGTGAATGCCCTGCATGCAGAAAAAAAAACAAGATTTTAGAAGTTTTTTATCTGATTTATTGTATGTTTGATTATCTGAACAGTTTGATTATCTGAACTACCCTAGGTCAAAATAAGTTCAGATAATTGATTCTCTACTGTATAAGTTACGCTCATTTTACAAAAGGCATTGTGGTTACGTTTTTATATGTCACGTCATTATTTGTCACAGACGGTGTTACACAGACCTTTGCACTGCACAGGGATGTATACTGTTTATGTTGGCATACTCTGTTCACAGACTCAACTGCATAAATAGCCTCACACAGGAATATTATCATGCACATATTACTTTCAGATGGCCAACCATCCTATGGGGACAGCTTCTCCCCTAGGAGAATGAAATCATAATTGATGGTCTCTTGTCAACATGGACAGAGACTTCTTCTGGTGATACAGTTTAGAGACATGATGTTTGGACCAACCTCACCAACATGATAAATGCAGTTGGAGATCACAACAGGTCCCACGTGTATGGAGTTGGCATGCTTTTATTGTTGTGTTTTTTTGAATTTTCATTGTGGTAATCTGCTAAGAGCAGCATTGTCTATATGCCAGTGCTGTCAGAGGAGCAGGATCCTTCATGCAGTTAACAGATTAAGATGTTACAAAAGATCAAGGGATGCCACCAGTGGTGGACCACCTTTGACCCCGCCAATGACATCACAATATTTCTGGCTTTACTGCATACAGCAAGAGGTGAGCAAAGCATATGCAGGGGAGGGACTGAAGCTGGAGTTCCAGACCAAACATGTATGTCTTTCTTTCCATAACATGGCTGGGTATAGAGACAATAACTGCATATTGCTGTAGCATGCATTTTCATGTATTGTTATTTTTGATTTACAGCAGCAGAGTTGAATCATGTACACACATCCACACAGGGTGAGGATGATGAATGCAATGGCATGTCTTCACACAACTGAAGTACGGACAGAGCTGTACAAACAACATGCTTAATGCTGTTTGTATCAATATTCACAGGTCAAATTACTTCAGGACTAAACCAGGGAATGGCAGGTAAGTGTTTCCGTACTGTTATTGTGACCACTACCTGTTATTTCCTCAACCTCATTTCATGACACTGCTGTTTGTTGTCATATTGTTATTTCCCTAACATTGTATACTACAGGTACATTCAGTGGGGGCCCAAACTGTGCAGGTCCAAGTTAAGACAGACCAAGTATGTTACAGCAAAAGTGTCATAGCTTGCATCAGTGTGTAGCACACACGTGATACATGACATTTATGTCAATATTTTTCAACACAGGCCCATCTGATGTGCAGGTGCAAAGTCCGTTTCATCAGTATCTGCACTACATGTTACTGTGTTGTATATGTGGTGCTGCCAGTATTGTTTTTGCTAAATACATGACTGTGTTGTCTTTCACTTTACTTTCCCACTGCAGAATCCACAGTACAACCCACAGCCTCTCCCCAGCAGGCGTCTATCAGTGATGCTATTACATATGTTTCATACATGTCATTGCTGTTAATCCTGCTGTTAATACCTGTCATTGCTGTTAATCATGTTGTTGTCCTCCATCATTAGTGTGTCTTCTCATTCCTAGGCCAGTCTGCATCGACATCATCATGTGCACATACGAGTGGTATGTGCATGTCAAACCTTCTGTACGTTTTAACTATGTTCACATGGTTAATGGTGGAAATAACGTAATCACTAATGCTGTTTTTTTCCTGCAATAGTTGAAGTTCATCTCTCTTCAACAGCACCATCTTCCCATGAGGGGGTTGTCAGGTGTGTGTTGTGTTTGTATTCCTCACAAATGACATACATGTTGGCCTTGTAACCTAATTATAAACTTCATATGTATGTGGATTCCATAAAATATACATGCAGTAGACCTCACGTAAAATAATTATTTGTAGCATTGCAGTGAGATATATATGTCATGTGTCTTTTATGTTTTCCATCATGTGATGTAAACACATTGTCCTGATGTGTGTCTTTGTATCTTGTAGCACATCAGCTATCTGTATCACCCAGCAGCCCATCCAGTGATCATGATGTGGTTCAAGAATTGTCTCAGCATGTATTATGGCCCCTGGCACACAGGACCTTCACGTGTTGGGAGAGTCTGTCCAAGACGTTGACAGTGATGTTACTGCAGCTGTAGCATTAGATGTGGAGGGGAACTTGTCTAGCCATTTGAAGGATGATGGGATATTGGATATTGAACAGGGTGAGGTTGTTGAACAACAAACCCCAATTGGGGCTGCTGCTGATGGTAGTTCTCCACAGCAACCTGAAACAGGGCATCGCAGTAGATGTAGGCATGCAGATGATGTGCATGCTCAGGTGTCAGAGGGTGTCCATCTCCTGCTACATGCAAATGAACAGTCATAATAATGGCATTGGTCAGACATCCGTGCACTTGCATGTGCCACAGATCATGTGGCACACCAGCTATGTGTGATGCATGCAGGACAAGAGGGCAAACATGGTGATATAATGCTGGCACTGGCTGTTCAAAATGAGAGTCTGCTAGCTGTGGCACAGTCAGTAGAAACCCTGGCCTCTATGGCACTGCAGCAGTATTGTACTACCAGCAGGATTCTCTCTTCCATTACTGTCTGTAGCAGATTGCCACATTGGAGAGGCAGGCTGCCTGTCCACAGAACCACCATTGGCTATCAAGCATCAGTGTCTATTTTCTAATGTGCACAAAGTTCAACTGCTGGCCCATCTACTGTGGTCCCACCAATCACAACAAGGCCTTCAACTCAAAGTCATGCACTTTCACCTAAACAGGGTGGTGTCACCCCATCAATCTCCTCTGTGGAGTAACTAGCGCAATGTGTTTCAGTACATGCTCATGGTACAGCTGACCATGGTGTGAGACATCATCAAGGTCATCTAGACTGCATTAGAGTGTGTCCAACAGTGTCATAAACATGAATGATAAATATTATTGAATTACCACTTTACTGTGATATATTTTGTGCTGCTATGAAATGTTCAGTAGTATGTCCTGTGTGATTTCTCTATTTTCATGTTATTATCTTGTAGAGATAGGAATGTGTAGCACTGATGTGTGTCCCTTATTGTTTTCCATACAGTGATAAACAATTTGAATGTGTATTCATACCTGTGTCAGTTACATCCTTAGTTGATGCCTTTTGCGACAGATTTGCATATGTTTATAATGCTATTTGGTATGACTATGGTGTTATGTCTGATGCTCAGTGTGTACATCTAGTGTGTAATTTCCATGAGATGCAATCTGTGTTGCTGTGGTAGGGCAACACCTGAACATCAATGTTTATTCTATGTACTCATGTAGGTATGGCTTGTCATGACTGAAAGTTGTGGGTCAGACACTGTTGCATTGCCAGGGGCCCAAACCATTCCTGCTCTTGAGAACACACCCTATGCTGCCTGCACCAGTGTCTTCTGCCCCCTACATCCTCCTGCTCCTCCTCTGATACCTGTGGGGTATCTTCTTCAGACATATGGGTTTCTTGGAGTAGTTCAGTCACACCTGCAGCTGAAAGACTGTCATGTGCTCTAGTTAGCATGTTGTGCAGCATGGCACCCACTGTTATCATCTGTGCTGCCTTTTCAGGTATGGATTGCAGTGTACCCCCAATGTGTCCAAACATCTGAACTTAGCTTTCAGTAACACCAAACACATACTCTATGGTGTTTTTGGTTTCTGTATATGCTCGTTTGTAGGCCTCTTGTGCAGGGTTGGATTGTTCTCTGTATGGGGTCATTATCCATGTATCTAACAGATAATCACAGTCACCTATTGTGGGGAATGAAAACATATTTGGTCAGAATGGATATTGTTATGAGTGGTTTTCTTGACTTACATCCTAGCTGTGTTCCTGTACTTACCTAGTAGTAGTTCTTCATGTATTTCACCTTGCTGGAATGAAGTCCTCAGTCCACTTTCCTTCCATATGGGAGCATCATGGATACTTCCAGGGTGTGTTGCCATAATGTTTGTAATGCTGCCATCTGCTGCACACACAACCTGGCAGTTGATAGATGTCCAGCCCTTTCTGTTTATGTATTGGTCTGCTTCAGGATGTACTGGTGTCTTGACAGGTATGTGTGTGCAACCTATTATATCGAATACATGTGGGAAGTTTGCAGTGCTAGAGAAGTGGTATATTAAAGAAGCAGTCCAATAGAAAGCATACTTTTAGTGTATGGTTTAACTGTAGAAAAATCATTTGTTTAGGTTCACAAAAATGAAATAAATCACACTGCTGTTTTAATTTAGGTAATTAACTGTTAGATACAACTATTATAAGTTTCTAGTCATGCAAGAAGTTACTTTGCTGCTTTCTCTGAGGTTTTTAAATGAATCTTACAATTAATTTTTTTAGTAAGAAAAGGAATTTGCACAGCATGCTTAATTCATCAAAGTTAGAATAATTCATTTTCCTTTTTACTTACTCAGATGCCTTGAAATGAATAGTACATTTATGGCAGTATTCATACTCATTGTGTTAATGTGTTATGTCCATTCACTCTGTCTGCAAAGGAGCACAGCTTAGAAGTGATTCATAGAAGCCACCTAAGCTAATGCGTGATGGCCACAAATAAGCGTAAGCAAATTATCTCATAATGAAATGTAAATAAGAAATTATGTAATCCAGTGTATGCTAATGAAGCATCCTCTTTCCTACTTGTGATTCATAGTCAGATTTCCACACCATCAGTACAGACATGTGGTAAAATGCTGTCACGTCTATTATGTCTAGTTTGTAATCCATGAACTTGCTGTTACCTTAGCTGTTTCCATTGCTGATCCTGTAAAAATGGTTTAAGATGTCCTTTCTTTACCTTAATCCGTTGTTCTGTATCATTATTTCACATAAAATACTACAGTCATACACAAAATCATCAGTCAAACACAGCAATAAAAGCATCCCAACACCATACACATGTGGAGTTCAGCTAAGTAAAATTGTGCTGAAGTGATGTTTGCATTATCATAAATACATTCAAAATATTAAAGAAAACAGTTTGTTAACACAACCATCCTTTCATTAGCCCCTACCACATTCTTATAATCATAATACCGTCAATTCTCATTTATTAGTGACATTCAGAATCTCCAGTAAAGGCACATGTTGAACCAACAAAACATCTTTGCCACTTCTGTATTTCAGATTTAAATCACTGCATTTCTACCATGTATGTACACTATTAAAAAACAGCAAAGTAAATGATTTTCTCGCTGAACACTAATCATTTCTGTTGCTGCTGCTGTAATGATTTCACATTTACAAATGACAGCTTTCAGTATTCACCAAAGCCATTGTAATATGCCCACCATATCAATAAAACATTTCATGTAGTGAACTCAATAATCTTACCTCATTTTGAAGTGTTTCATTAATGATTTCTAATATTACTATCACTTTTACTTACTTTAAAACGTCGACAGTTTCCAAAGCAAGTTGCCACCTAACTGGAGTATTCCCGAAGTAATATGATGCTGTTAAACTGATTCACATAAGTTCAAGATCCTTTATACGTTTCATACACAAATGACACCCTTTTATGTTTATCTTTATGAACTGCAATTATACAGAAGATACTACACCGCCTTATGCATGTAACTGGTCGTGGGTAAATGCTTATCTTCAAATACTTTACACTTTTGCCTTAAGTATGTTTATCAACACCTCTGTGCATTTGCGCAGTCATCATGAATAACATCCTCTGACAGCATTGGCTCATAGACATAGCACCGTTCTAAGCATACTACCGCTAAGAAAATTTGAAAACCAGGACTATCAGTACCAGCTTTAGATTTTTATCAGTGTAGGTACTGATCATATTGAATGAGAACAATAAAATATAATAAAAGTTTTTGAAAGATGCTTTCAGCGAGATGTTTTTTATAACAATAAGACTGTATTGAAATGTGACTTTTTTATCCATATAACGCTGAGACATATTTTAGTGTAGTGCTATAGTGACATTCTTCAGGCAGGCTTGGAATATTTGAAAGTACAGTTAGATACATTGCTCTCTAATGGCAGCATTACTATGATTATTAAAAATACACCGAAGTAAACTTACTATTGCACTGGAATAATGTGATTGAATCCCAGGGCCTCAGGATTGCAAGAGTATCAAAGGAACTAAGGGATTTCACCATCAACATAGCAAACCTAGAGAAAGATTTTCTTGCACATGGTTACAGTAAAAGTTCATCTTCAGGATGCTTGAACCTATCTCCCTCCAAAAAAACACTAACCTTGATTGCCCAAACCCTGATAACAGCCAAAGATCTAACAGGAGAAGAATCCACATTGAGTGATATAAAGACATCTCCATGATGGTTACTTACTCCACTGACAGCAGAGTTATAATGGGCGTCATTAAGGACAACTGGATTATTCTCAATAATAAACTAATGCTAAATAATATACTACCTGAAAAACCTAGTTTCAACATTTGGAAAAACAGGAATATCAGACATTTTGTTGAAAAAAATTAGCAGAACAACCATGGACCAACTCAACTCCCTGAAGGGTACATTCTCTTGTGGGTAGCCCCGACTACAGCTATTGTAAGCACATGAGCAATAAGTCAGGTTTCCACTGCCCTAACATTGACCGCTACTGCCACAGCCAAGAACCAATTTGGAATCAGTAGTTTACAGGGCCCAATGCACCAGATGCCCTGGCTTCTATATTGGGAAAACTATCAACAGACTTAAAACCAGAATTGCTAGACACCTTACAGACATCTGGTACAGCAACAACAACAACGCACTAGCTAAGCACAACCAAGATCAACCTGGACACAAGACATTCCAATTTCATATTTTAGATCACATACCAAAAGAAGATCTACAAAGATCATTAAATGGCAGACTGAAAAAATGTGAATTAGAATGGCAGCTCAGACAAGAAGCATGTAAACCACCAGGATTAACACTCAAATTTCCATCACCAGCATTCTCAATCTTCGGAGAATCCATCTCCATGCTTATTATTGACAGCTGAACTCTTCCATTTTAATTTAACTTTGGTGAAGATTTATACAATTATTATTAATTTTTAATTATTAATTGGTTTAGTTATTGTACTTCTGTGCACAAAAAGTTTTCTTTCGAATTAAAAGGTTCCACCTGAAGGCAGATCTGAAGAACCATGAGCGAAAGCACTGCAGATAAGCTATATTTATTCATTTTTAACATACAGAGACATTTTTAAGTAGGGTTGCTTTCCTTATTATTTAAATTATCCTATTTATTTTAAAATTTACTGTTATTTAACTGATAATCTACAGTACACAAAGAACAACATTTATTTTCTATATAAAAAATACCAATTCCACATCACCCAAATTATAGGTTCATAGGTTCATAGGATGATACCAGGATATTGTACAGGAGACTCTTATAAGCCTAGCCAAGAATTTCATGAATTACAAAGTCCTCACTGGTATTTGTTATAAGACCCATAACAGGCCAGCATTTCAATTTTTCACCCAGTCATATTTTACTCCCTGATTTCCTGCATACATTTTCTCTCTCTAATCTCACAGACAATGGATAGTGTAACGTGTTTTAGACAACTTAGCCTACATACTTGACTAGATGGTTAACACCTAATGGTAAACATTTATGTATCTACAGAAAACATCAAACACACAGACCCCAATTACTATATCCTTAGAGGTGCATTTATAAATCTTATAGCACACAATTTTTTCAAAGTTCTCTCATTCAAGTTTTACTACTAAATTTCCTGGCTGCAAACACTCCATTCAATTACGCAGAAGCAGGAAGCAAGATAACCACTGGAATATTAAAACCACCCATATTCCAATATGTAGTCTATGTGAAATTTAAGTTTTAACCAATTACAGTTATATGTTTACATTTCTATAGGATTAAATAGAATGTTTATTTTCTCTTTGTTTTTGAAATATTTATAAATACAAGATTTATTTCTAGTTTCTTTACATAAGGACAGCATTTATCTGCCAATTTATATAAGTTTCACCCAATAAAGATTAGTTGTTTTGCTACTAAGAAGTGAAGCTTCCTCAGACTTACCTGTCCTGCCCTGCTGTAGGCTGCTAGTGTCACCCGTTGCTTACCAAGCCTTGCATCCCTCACCCCAAGGTGTTTATCTTCTAAACCGCCCAGATTCACCATCTCTGCCATAAAGACTGCAGGAATGCAACAAAACAATACCTACTCAGCTTGGTGTACTGCTTTTCAAGTCCAGCAAGTTTATGTGAAGTATCTAGCATTATATCTGTACTGTTTTTACTTAATACCCTTGTGTAGTGTCCCTTGCGAGTCCCTAGCAGCCGGCTGCTGTCTTCTTTCCCCCTGTAGCCCCGACTTTTTCTCCTCTTGCTTCCTTTACTACAACTACTATCTTTGACACTAGGTGGCAGTATTACCTTGCTGGTTTTTAGTCCTTTCCTCCACATAGCGCTACCAGTGTTCTAAACTAAGCCTTTCTGTGATTTCTCTCAATACCTGGCTCTTAGCTCTAAATAAGCCCAAAGCTGCCTCCCAGTATACTCTTACCTGGCTTGCATGCTCACTGCCTACTCCCTAGTCCACTAATTGTCTTTGGTAGGCAACATCCTCTCCTTGGCTCTACCCGCTCCATTCACCCTTTGGGCTCACTGTGCTCCCCTACCCTGCCCCCATATCCCACCTGCCCCCAGTACCTCTACTATTATACTTACTAGACCACACCCCCTTCCTTCATTAACCAATTAACCTACCATTCCCTCCAAAATTACTTTATTACTCCTTCTAATCCAAACCTTACATCTACTCCACACCCTTACGCTCAATTACAACCACATCTTATCCTTTCACAGCACCTTCCCAGTTTAAACTGACCCCAGCTTCCTCCACATTTATACACCATGCCTGGCAAGTCAGTCTGGGCCCTAACTCCAATGCTCATTCTTATCCCCTTATTCTACTTTTACTATCTTACCCTATCTCTATATACCAATCATACTCCCTCTTTTTACTTGACTCTATCATACTCTTCTCAGCACACACACTCTCCTATCTCCATCTCCTTAACCTCTACTCTCTCAATGACATTATGCTCTTCACCTATAAACTCCTACCCTACCCTACCCCAAAACCACTACTCCAGACTACAAGTGCCCTTTCTCATCTACCTATACAACCCTGAAGCCATACGCTAAACAACCTAAATATCTCTTCGCCCACATTCTCCATTCTACCTTTATCCTTACATCTGGGGACATACACCCAAACCCAGGCCTGTCTCCTTCACATATCTCTTTCTCCCCACCCCCTCCTCCCCACTCAGCTAGTAGAGCCCTCTACTTCATAGCACTGAACACTCAAAACATATGCAATAAGATCCCTAACCTCTATGCATGGCTTCTCCATAACAAACCTGACATTCTTTCCATCTCTAAAACTTGGCTTAAACCACACATAAAAAAACTCTGAATTAACTCCACCCAATTACTGTATTATCAGAAATGACAGAGCACATAAGAAAGGAGGTGGTGTAGCTCTTCTCTACTCCTCATCCCTTTCAGTGATCCCTTACTCCAAACCTGTCCCCAAATTTAGTAATGCTGAATTACTTCTATCCCTCCTTCAAGTAAACAAACACAAATTCATCTGTATAGCCACCCTCTATATCTCTCCCGGAGATAACGTATCAGTCCTAGAGGGCATTCTCTCCTGGCTCTCAACCAATATCACTAATGAAACTATAATCCTGGGGGATGTTAATATCAACTGGGACACACAACAATCTCCTACCAACTCTCTAAATATAAATCTTTTTATCTTCACTCAACTGATTAACTCCATAACCAGACCTTCCAAAGACTTATCAGCAGTACCTTAGATTGGATCATAGTTTCCCATCCTCATTACTTCTCCAATAGTGGTACCCTTTCAGACCCTCTAGGTGATCACCTTCCCACTTTTGCCCATCGCCTTCCCACCCTCTTACAACATTCTCACACATACACCTCTTCTTGTTACCTAAAGAAACTTTAACTCCAATGCATTCCCCGATGAACTAAAGAATATTAACTGGAACCCATTCAAAACTCTACCCCTGGAAAATGCTGTCACCCACTTTAACAAAATCTTCTTAAACCTGCTAGACTCCTTCGCTCCCTGGAAAACAAAATGCACTAAAAGTAATTCTGTCCCTTGGCTAACTAAGAATACCCTAGCCACCATGCATCTCCATGAAAAAGCTTGGAAACACTACCATAAAACAAAAATGACTACTTCCTTTAACGAATATAAAACACTTCGCAACAAAGTAAAACATCTTATAAACTCAGACCGCAAAGCCTATTTTTCCACTCTTCAAGCCCACCATAACAATAACCCAAAAAAATTCTGGGATGGAATCTCCTCTTTTCTTAACCCAGGCAAAAAAGAAAACCCTTGCCTGACCCAAATGCCTCAGACTCAGATCTAGCTACCCAATTCAACACATTCTTTAGAGAATCTATTTCCAAACTACCATCATCCTTCACTGATAACCATGTTCCTCCACAACAACCTCATCACATCCCCTCCTCCTCCAGCATCTCTAGATCCCAGCCTGCACCCTTCTCCCCGAACCCCATTCCCACCTCTACCATAAAAAAACCTTCTAAAATTGAAACCTTGTTCTAATGCTCCTGATGAAATACCATCCTACTTCCTCAAGATAGCTGCAGAAGCCATTGCCTTTCCTATCTGCATCTAATAAATCGATCTATTTTAGAAAGCCAGGTCCCCCAGCTCTGGAAAAAGGCCCATATCATTCCACTACATAAAGGCGGTAACAATAATGAAATCTCAAACTTCCGTCTCATTGCAATCCATTCCCCTATTTCAAAACTTCTTGAAAAGTGCATCCACCTACAACTCTTACCCTATCTAATAAATAACAACCTTCTTACTCCAACCCAACATGGATTCTGACCAGGCCATAGTACCACCACTACTCTCCTCTCTTTCCTAGAAACCATAAACAAAGTTCATGACACTGGTTATATTGTATCCACCCTCCTCCTGGACCTCTCTCAAGCCTTCGACACTATCTCCCATAAACTTCTCCTTACTAAGCTCTCTAAGCTGAACCTTTCCCAATACTCTATTACCTGGTTTATCAGCTACCTATCAAATAGGCAGCAAGCAGTTAAGTGGAAATTAGCTACTTCACCATTCCTAAACACTCCCACAGGTGTGCCCCAAAGCTCTATTCTAGGTCCCCTACTATTCAGTATCTTCATTAATGACTTTCACCATGCCATCCCTAATGCTAACCTCATCCAATATGCTGATGATTCCACAATTATCTGTTCTGCAACTTACACCTCTTCCCTAGCAAAACTAACTCAAGATGCCTTCTCCTCTACAGAAAAACGGATGCTAGATAAGCACCTAGCACTAAATGCATCTAAGACCAAACTAATGATATTCTCACCCTCTAAAAGCATTACCCTAAACAAAAATTATTTCTCTATCATCAGCCAAAATAACACTCTTCTTGAAACAGTCCCCACTGCCAAATTGCTAGGAATCATCATTGAGGACCAACTAAAGTCTGATAACCATATTCAAGTAAATATTAAAAAAACACACCAGAAACTTGGTATGCTTTATCGCCACAACCGTTTCATCTCTCCCTCCACCAGACTCGTTCTTGCCAATACATACCTCATCCCTTCCCTCCTGTATGGTGCCTCTATCCTTACAAATCTGCAATTCTCCCTCAGATCTAAGCTCTCCTCCAGTTACTATAAAATCTCAAAATTTGCAGCAGGCCACCGATCCAGTACCCATCACTGCATCTCCCTGCACCAACTGAACTGGTTTGAATTCCCCAATTATCTTACTTATATCCAGCTTATCCAGGCACACAAAATTATTTTTGTCCCTCTCTTTGTCCCTCCCTTGCCACTACCTTCAAAATGCATCATCCAAACAGATGCTGCCAATCTAACTTCCAAAACTTAATCGAGCTACATAAACCTGACCACCCTCCAGGCAAACATCATCTATCCTTCTGCTTAGCACATTACTGGAATTCTCTCCCACCTGTTATCCGTATCACTAACAGTCTCTCTATCTTTAAAACTCTTCTTCACTCACACCTAGTCTCACAATGGGAATGCTGTTGCTCTGATCCTACATAACATCTTACTATAATAGTCTCACTACCTAACATATCTACTAATAGCTCTCTTCCTACATAACATCATAATACCCAAACATACCAGAAAGGCTCATCCAGACTCTGCTACACTTTGCTGTGAAGGAAAGGTTAGTTTGCTGTTATTTTTTGTATTTCTGTATTGCCTTTCTATATTTTGAATACTGTAGTTTGTTTACTTTACCTTGTGTTTTGCTTGCATTCTGTTTAACAGCATATTAAAACTTCAAAAGAGACCACAGCTCTCTCTGCTCTGAGTCCCTCCCACCCATTTAAGTTGTCTTGTTAAATACCACTGTCTTTCTAGTTGCCCGCCTGTTATGTTAATCTGACCATATATCTCATTTCTCTCTACTTTCACTGGCTTATGTGAGTAATCACAAAACCATCACTTTTGAAATCCTTCAATTATTTAAATTTATTGGCCATCCTACAGTATTTCATAGTACCAAAATACAAAAGTAACCACCCCTTTCAGTCCATCTTGCTGTTTTAAAAATAGTAACTCTCCACTAAACCTTAACTTTTTAAACAGGTAAAACTCAAGTTACCTACTTTCATATCTAACTTCTCTAGTGCACACTGCAGAGTGCATTCTTTTCAATCTTACCTTTAAGCATCCCTGTTACTAGCACTTTCTCTAATACCTAAAAGATCATCTCTACTTGACTCCAAGTAGACTTTTCTCTATCTGTTAAACCTAGCACTTGCTCCTACAGTACTTATTACCTTGATACGGCACTCTTATAGATAGCACCCCAAAAAAGGCAAACCCCCATTTCTCTTTTAAAGTTTTTTGTCTAGTCCTTCTAGCATGTCGAGGGATCAGTTGCTAGTGTCCTCTCCTGCTCAGCTGGTGAACCTGGGAATATTGAGGCAATGTTACAATTGCCTCATGTAACAACCCTCTCCTCCTCCCACAAAACACAAATACATGCGAGAGATGCAACTATACGGCCAAACTGGAGGCTGAGCTCTCTCAACATAGGACTGGCAAGACCAGTCAGGAGGAGAAGGTTACCACACACACTATAGACCCAGTCTCACATAGTACCATCACAACCTCAAATCATACACATAAACACACAAAGACATACTCGGCTCTGATCAAAAATCTACCAAAACAGCAGAGGCCACCAAAGCAGACACCCAAACAACCACCACCTCAGAACACAACACCTGCAACACATAGACCTCACAGTCAGAGTGTCAAACAGTCACAGCCCTTAAGGCCAAACACAATGCCAGACACACTAGTCATTGGTGACTCCATAGTCAGACACACTGACGTCCCGCCACCAGACTGAGTAAGGAGAAGGTCACAGTAAGCTGCCTGTCGGGCTAGAATCCGCCACATAATGCAAGCACTCAGGTCTCTCAACAGCAGGTACAAATATGACTCAGTCATTGTCCACGCTGGTGTAAGCGACCTGGGACTACATGAAAAGAGACATTGAGGAGCTCTCTGATTATGTAGCCCAGGCAGGTATGACCCTGACCTTGAGCAGTATCCTACCTTCACCAAGAATGATGCCACAATACAGAGATAAGATGATCAGCTTTAACAATTGGCTTAAACTCTGGTGTCATTCAAAGGGGATCAATGTCTGTCTGCCTGGGATGACATGCTGGACAAGCCATGCACCTGTCACCCTGGGATTCGGATATTGGCAAAGGCTCTTGCCACCCCCATAGTGCCTTTTTAGGCAAGGCTCAAATTCTAAACCTACCACCCTAGAACACAAAAAGGAAAAAACTAAGGGTAATGCTGCTCAATGCCAGAAGTCTAAATCTCAAAATGCGGCCCTTCTCAGTATGGAGAACATCGATGTCTGTGCAGTGACAGAAACCTGGTTCAAGGCTCCTGAGAGCACCCCAGCACTATCAGGTTTTACCTCTTATCATCCCAAAATCCGGACAATACCAAGAAAGGAGGGGGTATCCATATTCATCAAAGACACCCACACCTCAAGACTGGTATGCATCGGAGACCATCCAGGTGCAATTAACCATAGGCAAGACTGCTCTGCAAATTGTAGCATGTTACAGGCCACCCTCACAAACTCAGGAACCTCACATGGCCTTCCTGAAAACACTAGAGGGATAAATGTATCACCAAACACCATCATACTAGGTGACTTCAATTACCCTAATATAGACTGGGAACACTACTCAAGCCCAAACACCCTAGCCCAAAAGTTCCTGGAATTCATAAACTCAAATGCCATGGAACAACTAGTCACCATCCCACAAGAGGAGAAAACATACTTGATCTCATCATCACGAACATGGGAGCACAATGTTCAACACCTCACTGGTGAGATCAGATCACAAACTAATCTCGCTGGAGGTCCTCATCCCACCCTACCTGAAATAAAAAGACCACAGTAAAGAACTTCGCCGACTTCACACTTCTAAAGACTAGTGTGGTCTCCTTTAAGGGAAAACAGTACTCAAGCCGCTAAATCACTTACAAATGCCTTCTACCAGCACCTGCAGGACTGCATGGATAAGGCAATCCCAAGCAAAACAAAGACTCTTTGTACCAAAGGCAAGCGTCCACTCTGGTGGACCCCAGCCATAAACAAACTCTACAACAAAAGGAGGAAGCTACTACAAGATAGAGCAAAATCCTTAAAGGTAAGACACCCTTGATCACTATAAGTAAATAACTAAGAGCTCTCATAAAATCATCCAAAGCAAATTTTAAGAGAAAAATAGCTAAAGACTCAAAAGACAATCATAAGGCCTTCTTTAGCTATGTTAGAAACCTGGGAGGAAACTCCCAGATATGCTCAGAACTAGTTCAAAATGATGTGAAGATTACTGATCCTACAGACATTGCCAACATACTGGCTGACAGGTTCAGTGCAAACTTCTCCCCTCCCCAAAGGAGAGATATCTATACCAAGCGATTGCAGCCCCCAAACATCTCCAACGCCCAAGTGAGAACTGCTCTCTCCAAAGCAAAAACACAGCATCCATGGGACCTGATGGTGTCCCCGGCTGTGTGCTCCACGAACTCAATGAGGAATTAAACCCACAGCTAGGACAGCTGTTTAATCATAGTCTTACCTCTGGATCCAGGGGTGCGCACTGCAACTGTGGTCCCACTTCACATTACCGCCCATTAGCTTGACAAGCCTTATCTGCAAAGCCATGGAGAGGATCATAATGGACCTCATAAATAAAGACATAGAATTTGCAGACTTTGGATCCATCCCAGTTTGGCTTTGTCAAAGGCAGATCATGCCTTCTAAACTTGGTTGACTTTTAACAGTCACCAAAGCCATTGATGAGGGAAAGGCAGTCCATACAGCCTACCTCGATCTGGCGAAGGCCTTTGATACAATAGGTATCATTGAAAAACTCATCAGCTTAAATGTTAACCCATACATCACAAGATGGGTTGCAAACTGGCTGAGTGACAGAACCCACAGGGTCAGAGTTGCTGGCGCCATGTCAGACTCAAAGCCTGTCACAAGTGGTGTACCACAGGGCTCAGTCCTGGGCCCACTCTTGTTTGGCATCTACTTTTCCGAACTACAAGCAAACACAGGAGGGTTATGGCTGACAAAGTTTGCAGATGACTGCAAACTGGCTACCTAGTAGAAAACACATCTGATACAGATATCCTTAAGAAGGGTCTCACAGAAACGGATAAGTGGTGGCAGATCCATGGCGTAAAGTTAAATGCCAAAATGCATAGTCATACCCTTCGGGAAAAACAAGGTTACCCCTAGCTACCAAATAGGTGGCAATCCACTGAGTACAGAAGAAGTTATCAGGGACCTGGGGACCCAGGTTGATAGTAGTCTGTCATTCGACACCCATGTAGCTAAAGTAGTTAGGAAGACCTTCTACATTGCCCACCTTATCATGAAGGGATTCTCATCTAGATCAAGGGAGGTCATAGTCTCCCTATACTCATCACTCATCAGACCAATGATTGAGTACAATGCCCCATTCGAATGTATCTGACCCGACACTTGCAGCAGCTGGAGAGGCCACAAAGTTCCTCACCAAAAGGATAAAGGGTCTCAAACATCTGTCCTATGCTGCCCGACTGAAAGAACTCCAGCTCTATTCAGTCGCTTACGCTGCTCAGAGGTGACCTTTGCCTAACATACAAGGCCATGTCAAACCCAGATTTGATGAATATGCTTCACCTCAAAAATCTAGATCCGTCAGAGCCACAAGGGGGGAGACTTAAACCTCGACACGGCTATTAATAGGACGTGCTGGAGGGATAGATTCATCACCCAAAGACTCCCTATGCTGTGGAATAAAATCCCGGTATATGTGAGGCAGAGCACCTCGCTGGCCTTGTTCAAGAGAAATCTTGACCAATGGATGGGAGATCGCAGATATACCCCAGGGATTACCTCAGTGTCACTGCTCAACAGAGGCACAGCAAAATAATGGGTATAGTTCCCCATGCTAAAAAACTTTGGGCTAGGCTTGTAAATGCCCTCGGGCAGATAGCCTAGTATGAACCTATGAACCTATAACAACTTCCTTCAGCCCATAATCTCCAGATGGAATTTGCATTCTTATTTTTGCTACCTTAATTTGACTATAATTGAAAGTATCTCAGGCTAATTTATTGTAACTGTTATTACCATGAATTCTCTTTCTGTCTGATAACTGTTTTGTAAAATTTGCAAAAGTTATCATCCTGTAATCTTCTAATTATGAAACTTTCTATACTTGTAATGTAATGGAGCTTTTCTCCCCAGGACTCCATTGAAAATGGGTTCCTTGTGGCCCAATGGACTATCCTGGTAAACAAACTGCAAATAAAAAAACATAAATAAAAAAAAATAAAAAGCTATTTTTTTATTGCAATAAGATTTGTTGTTTTAGCATAAAGAATGTGAAGCTGTTTTTATTCACAAAAGTGAAGAAACTGTAATTGTAGCAAGATTTTTTAGTACTGTTTGGCATTTAATTTTCAAACATTTCTTACTACTACTGCTTGGTGTTTTAGATTACCTCAAATAGTTCAAAAGGCTATTCTTTCATATATTTTTCTATTTAATTCTGATTATGGAAATTTAAGGCAGTGTAGTAGACAGCAACAGAGTGGCTTGCATACATAAAAGAGAAGAATTTTATTTATTTATTTATTGACATTTGTTAACCGGATTAATCCAACTGAGCCGGGGACCCATTTTCAATGGAGACCCGAGGAGAAAAGCTCCAGAAGTATTATATATTTTTACAATAAAAATCATATCCAAGATAAAAATAAGAGTAAAAAATTAAAACCATCATGAAACATAATAAGAAAATCAACAGAGAATATTTGTACATAGAGTACATTAAATAACAATTGACAGGTCTAGAGAATATCACACGAAGTACATACAAGTAGATAAACCATTCAATCAACTTTTTTTTAAATAAAGATATATATGAATATATATGTATGGAAGTGAGGGGGGAGGGAGGTATAAAGGTATATGAGGCGAGTACAAGGAAGTAAAGAACAGAACAGGGAAAAGGAGTTAAAGTTGAGAAGAGAAGAGGCTAGATCAAGTGGGGGTTAGACAAGGGCAGGACCATGTACGCTGTAGAAAAAATGTAAGTTCTTTTGAACAGGTATTTTTGATGAATGCTTCTTATGTTTTGAGGGAGTGAGTGCCAAGCATGTGCAACAGAGCATTTGCAGAGGGACTTTCCTGTATTTTATTAGGTTTATATATGTCAAGGAGACACAGTGGATGGCACAGTGGTGCAGAGGTAGAGTTGTTGCCTCACAGGAAGAGGTTCTCCTGTTCGATTCTTGGCTGGAGTGCCTTCTGTGTGGAGTCTGCATGTCCTCACTACATTTGTGTGGGTTTCTTCTGTGTGCTCTGGTTTCTTCCACTTTCAAAGACATGCATCTGGAGTGTTTCTCCCTGGGCCTCTGCTGAAAACTGGCTATGTTCTAAGTTGGACTTCCTGGTTAATAAATGTAAAATAAATAATAATAAGGAGGTGTTTGCTGGAAGTACGAAGGTGACAATGGGGGTTGTAGTAGGAGACTAAGTTGGAGATGGAAGGGCAAGAAGTGGGGTCATTGAAGACAGATTGTGTAATGTGAAGTTGGGGTAGAAGTAGTTGCTTAGAATTCTGGCCATTGGAGTGATTTAAGGGTGAGACTGTGGTGGGATTTATAGGGGAGATTAGAAGCAAACCTGGCTATTTTGTGATAAGTTTTCTCTAGTTTAGTGAAAAGTGAAGTCTGAATATTAGTAAGGACAGGGGCAGCATAGAGAAGGTAGGGTAAAAGAAGAAACTGAGTGAGGGAAGGTTTGGAAGAAGGGAACAGAAATTTCTGGTTATGATAGAGAAGTCCGAGTTTCTGGTGGGTCTTTTTTTATACATTGTTGGATACGAGTATTGAATTTTAGTTCATCATCAATAATTACTCCAAGTAGTTTGGTATGGGGTTTGGGTTTGATGATGGTGTTATTAAGAG